>NC_048566.1:8985000-9007500 GCF_013265735.2 Oncorhynchus mykiss | reverse complement strand
GTGTGTAGAAGAGGGTTGTATTTTCACAAGTGTGTCAAAACCAGAGGAGTGAGCAAATGTACAGACAGACAGACAGACAGACAGACAGACAGACAGGCAGGCAGACAGACAGACAGACAGACAGACAGACAGACAGACAGACAGACAGACAGACAGACAGACAGACAGACAGACAGACAGACAGACAGACAGAAAGACAGACAGACAGACAGACAGACAGAGTGCCTGCCATATCAAAGCAGACCACATCAGAGTGTGCTTACTAAAAGGTGATTAACCCTCCCGGGTTAGAGGAGACTGAAGCGAGGCCCTGCCCGCCCTCTCCTGCGACTCACCCTCTCTGCTATGACAGTGGTGCTGACAGAGGAGTGACTAGAGTAATGAGTTAATATACAGCTGTTCAACCAGCGTGACTCTGTAACGAATTCCTACAGCATGTGTTGTCACAAGGGATCTGTGCGGCTTGTGAGAAGTGGATTATAAAGTGAGAATGAACGAGCCGCCCAACGATGCGAAACATGTCAAACTTTGATTTCTCTCTCTCCATACCAAGAATTTGGTGTCGGGTTACATATGTTGCATGGTTGTGTTCTCAACGAGGAAACTGGTTCCATCCGTCTTCCAGTTCTAACCACCGACCCCTCCAATGAACGTAATGGGTCCCACAGCAAAGCAAACACAAGAGCTCTAAAGCCTACGAAGCCCACACATTGACTTCAAATGATTGATAATGGTCATGACCTTAGCTTGGTACCTCTTAGGCCACATGGGTATTTTAAGTTGGTAGCTGACCTTTGACCCACAATGTTATTCTAAATGTCTTATCTGTGCAGCACACCTGTGCAGACCAGAACACAGTACCCATCGACTGAACTACCAGTACATTCACAGGAATGTCCATTAACGACAGCTAGGTTAGAAGTGACTGGTCTCTAATGAGGCTCTTTACGCCTGTGGATACAGAACATTAATGTTGTCTTTAATGACAGTACCACACCTTATTGATGTTTCAGAGTAGCAACAATCAGTAGAAAAGCTGAAAGATTCATGGAGAAAACATCATGTAAAGGACTATCCTAGGTGTAGCAGCTACATTAAGAGACTGCTGGGAAATGGTTTTAGAAAACATCATGTAAAGGACTATCCTAGGTGTAGCAGCTACATTAAGAGACTGCTGGGAAATGGTTTTAGGAAACATCCAATCAGCAATCACCTGAGAAGTCCCAGCAACTGAACAGTATTTCCACATCATTGTCAATCAATTACCCATGAAACAGGCCTGGAAAAAACTATTTGGATACCACAAAAAAAAGTTGCTTGCATATTGCAGCTGTGGTGGCTATTGTTGTTGTGATCATAATCATTTTATAATGGCCCACTTCCCATTCCAGGTCAACTCCCACGCAACTTAAAAAGCAAATGTGGAACATTGCAGATAGAAATGTCAAGAATAGAGCGGACCTGATAACTTATTCTACATGTTAGAAAGACATGTTCTATATAATGTATTTCTATCTGAACGTTCCATAACGTTATGTCCTGCTGAGCGTTCAACAACACTGGCCCTGCGTATTGTACTGTAACGTGTACTGTGTGATCGTTACCGGCATGAGGAGCAGAGTGGAGCTATAGAGGTGAACCTCCTGGTCCAGACATGAGGAGCAGAGTGGAGCTATAGAGGTGAACCTCCTGGTCCAGACATGAGGAGCAGAGTGGAGCTATAGAGGTGAACCTCCTGGTCCAGACATGAGGAGCAGAGTGGAGCTATAGAGGTGAACCTCCTGATCCAGACATGAGGAGCAGAGTGGAGCTATAGAGGTGAACCTCCTGATCCAGACATGAGGAGCAGAGTGGAGCTATAGAGGTGAACCTCCTGATCCAGACATGAGGAACAGAGTGGAGCTACAGAGGTGAACCTCCTGATCCAGACATGAGGAGCAGAGTGGAGCTATAGAGGTGAACCTCTAAACCAGAGTCTGGTCTTTGTTCTGTAATACTGAAGCAGACACCCATCAATAACTCCAGGAGAGAGTAATTAGAAGAGCATGTGAGGCCTGAGCCTGTACAGACCAAGGCTCCTTCCCTTCCTTCTGCCTGCCTGCCTCAGACACTGATGTCATGCCAAAAATGTGGGCCTTCATCGCTAGTAATCAAGAGCAGGTCTATAGTTCTGCAGCGCCTCACACAAAGGACAACAATAACATTGCTCAGTTCAGTTCGGTCCCCCGGCCTGCCCTCCCTGCATGTGGATTATCAAGTAATGAGAGGCTGGCAGACAACAGCATGCCTACAAAGAGCTGTGACTAGAATTTAAATGGATGGAAGGCGTTGGGAAAAGAGAGAGAGAGTGAAGAAAAATGTTTACATTATGTGTACCCGGGATGGAACAGATTTCTGTTTGGAAGTGTTCAATGAGCAAGCCCTGGCATCTGGTCTTCAGTCTCTCACTATAGACCTTTCAATCAACTTAGTCTCTCTCAGAGGCTGTGACTGCCGGTGCTTGAGGTGCATTGACCTGTAGGAGAAGCACAGAGCCAGAGTGGGGGAAGGAGACTACTAAGGCGAGCCAAGTCGAGCTATACTGCACTAGCCTGGTTACACTTTAACCCTGGTTGCTGGAACTGTGCTAGAAAGGAAATAAAATAGTGAATAAGCCATCCAGTACGGTTTGGGTCGGCACAATAGTGAATAAGCCATCCAGTACGGTTTGGGTCGGCACAATAGTGAATAAGCCATCCAGTACGGTTTGGGTCGGCACAATAGTATGATAAGGGTATAAGAAAGGTGACAGAGACAGAGAGAGAGAGACACTTGGGTTGGTCCCTGTGACGAGAGAGAGAGAGAGACACTTGGGTTGGTCCCTGTGACGAGAGAGAGAGAGACAAGGAGAGAGAGAAAGAGAGAGAGTTGGGTTGGTCCCTGTGATGAGAGAGAGAGAGACAAGGAGAGCGAGAAAGAGAGAAAGTTGGGTTGGTCTCTGAGAACCACAGCTCTGGCCTTGAGAGAGAGAGAGAGAGAGAGAGAGAGATCCAGAGGCAGGGGGAGTCTAGCCACTGAGGTCTGGAGGAAGCCTAGTTTTCAGGCTTCTCCCACTCCTTTAACCGCAGCAATTACACTCCAAAGCCCCAGGAATGTCCAGGAAGTGCCTCTCTACCACCAGAGAAGAGGTAAGATCCATTCCAGGGTTAAGGTGACGACAATAAACGTGAGGGGCCTGACTTGAAAAGTCCACTCTTACGGCGCAGAGCCCCCCCCCCCCCCCCCCCCCCCCCAACCAATCCTCCCACAAAATCCTTCTTCTTCCCCCTCCCACCCTCCAGTCAACCCCTCTTTGGCTGCTTGGATTCATTTACATTTCACATTTCACCAAAAACTGGGTCAGCCAAACTTTCAAACTGTCTGTCAGCAAGCAACATTTATTTTAGAAGGGCTTTTTGGGTTTCTGGCCAAATAGTTATCCATTACAATACAACTTGTAACAGTCTCTTATCTGATTCTGCTCTTCATTAGCCCTGCATTGCACACTGCACTCACGGCTCTGCAATGTCCCGGCCCATACCGGAGAACGCAGGCTTTGCCAGAAGTGCTTAAGCCAGGGTTTTTATTACAGTTACAGAGCTGAGGGTTTCTTATACTAGGCTATCTGGGAGTGAAGGCTGGCTGAGAGAAATACCAAGACTGCCTTCCACTTGGGCTCTTTTTTACTCTAGATGATGTGTGAGGTTTTTCCCTACTGGGCCCAGTGAGTTAGTCGACATTTGAGAGAGGACAGATTTCCTTTTGCTGCATGTCTGCTATCCCTCTTTCTCTCCCTCGTCTCCTTCTCCGATTGGGTTTGAATTTAGAATCTCTCCCTTGTAATGAGACAGCTTTATTACTTGGAGGAATTAAATCCCCCTTTAAATGTTCTGCTCCAGTGCCATAAATTCACTGGGACCTCTTCATTAGATTTAGTCAATCAGCAGCCCTCCTACTGATCACTGAAGCCATTATAGCCATGTTGCCTCAGCCAGTTCAGAGCTAGCACAGAGCTAACGGAAAGCTTGCACAGAGCTACGAAAAGCGGAGCACAGATCCAACACAAAACTAGCACAGAGCTAACACAAAACTGGCACAGACCTAACACATAGTTAGCACAGAGCTAACACAAAGCTAGCACAGAGGTTACACAAAGCTAGCACAAATCTAGCTAGCTGCCAACCCCTACAGTTTAAATCAACAGGGAGCTAGGGGGAGTGCATGCTCCCCATTCTCAGACGCCCTGCCAGTATTTTATGGTAATTTACGGTTAGGTCTATACAGGCACAAATTCAATCAGTCTGTATATCCCCAAAAGACACACAAACAAGCAAACAAACAAAATGAACTAACAGCAGGAAGTGAAGGATGGAAACCGTGGAAACTGTTCCAGAGCTCTGTTGAGCCAGGTCTGGCCGTCTCAGGGTCTTACTGAGAGGTGCTGTACAACAGGCAGAGGGTGCTGTCTGAACAGACAGCCAGGCTCTAGCACACACCTCAACGTTACTGCGGTTCAACACACAGGCAAAGGGAATCATTGTAGTATTACTGCAGTAATGGGACTATGATAAGCATTCTCTCTCTATTGAAGTACGTCCTGCATTGGAAAGTTGTCTGGTAATGGAAAGTAAATTAGTAAGGCTAAGACATTTGAGCTGCTGGAGTGGGCCTAACTGATGTACAGTACTTGGCCCATTCCAAATTTGAACTCATTGGAGAATAGAAATGGCATGAAATGCACTATCCTTGTAAAATGAACTGAAAGATGAGCTGTGGTAAATTCTTACAGCTCTTCTGAGAAAAGTGGTGTGATTGGCTCTGGATCGACCGCCATATGCTGATATCCTACCCAGGAAACAGTCGACTGCTAGGCAGCATGGAGAGTACAGCAACCCACTGCTAATATGTCGTGCAGTTGCCCGACTGCCTGTTTCCCTGGTCAAGTTGTTTTCCTCTTCATTTAGCACATGAATCACAAAAACACAAAAGTGAGAGACTATCTGACATGAGGGCCGGTAAAATCAACTTGATATCAAAATAAAGTGTGAAACATCTTTCTCCAAGTATGATTAGTTCAGATACTATGATCAGCGGCCGAAATGTGTCGAAGTACTGTATGGAAGACATTCAATAAACTAGTCTGCAGCAGCCCCCTTGTCTTGCTGAAATACACTAGAGGTTGAAAACATTGTTCTGGCCTTGTGCTGTGAGCGATTGTAGCAAATCAAATCAAATGTTATTTTATTTGCCACATGTACCGAATACAACAAGTGTAGACTTTACGGTGAAATGCTTACTTAACGAGCCCGTACCCAACAATGCAGTTAACAAGTAAGAAAAGTAACAAATAGATTCAAAGAAATTAGTAACAATAAAATAACATATTAGCAGTCAGAATATATAGGTCAACAGCCAGGCGAGGTTGAATTGGGTTCAGATGCTGGCTGTCTGCTGGTGTGTGGGGTTGAGGGGAAGGGAGTGTGGGGGTCTGACAAAGGGGGAGGTGGGGGAGACTATAGTCAGAGAGGAAGAGAGGTCCAACTCGGTGGAAAATATGTCCCCCTCTAGCAGGTGGTGTTTTTTTATGGTTTCTTCCACCCAAAACGTTTTTTTGTATGGAGGTCAATGAGAGACTCGAATTTGGTCAACAACAAAAAATGGATGGCTTATTTGCTACGTGAGGTTTATTTGATCAAATATAAGTTTTGTAATGCTTAAGTTGTTATGAGTGTACTGGTATAGGTACTGTAGGACAGATGACATTCCAGCAACTTTGAGAAAAAACACTTTATATCGGAGTTATCTAGAGATGGCAATGCATATTCATGGCATGACGCTAGTAGCATAGCATCCATCTCCATTGAATCCAGGAGGTTGACGTCAAGAACCCTCATTGAATATTCCAAAAAGGATTACAATAATGAGATTCATCCACCAATCCAAAGAAAGGATAGGTGGGAGCTAGACAGCCTGCCGTGCCGCTTTAATCTTTGCTGTAGTTCATATACAGCCCCCGAAATGTCTCAGGACCAAACTAACCTTGGAACACCATTAAAACCACTCACAGTACCTGAAATCTCTCAGGACCAAACAAACCTTGGAACACCATTAAAACCACTCACAGTACCTGAAATGTCTCAGGACCAAACTAACCTTGGAACACCATTAAAACCACTCACAGTACCTGAAATCTCTCAGGACCAAACTAACCTTGGAACACCATTAAAACCACTCACAGCACCTGAAATCTCTCAGGACCAAACAAACCTTGGAACACCATTAAAACCACTCACAGCACCTGAAATCTCTCAGGACCAAACAAACCTTGGAACACCATTAAAACCACTCACAGCACCTGAAATGTCTCAGGACCAAACTAACCTTGGAACACCATTAAAACCACTCACAGCACCTGAAATCTCTCAGGACCAAACAAACCTTGGAACACCATTAAAACCACTGACAGCACCTGAAATCTCTCAGGACCAAACAAACATTGGAACACCATTAAAACCACTCACAGTACCTGAAATGTCTCAGGACCAAACTAACCTTGGAACACCATTAAAACCACTCACAGTACTACATGAAGTTTGGATTCTTTATTCTAGTTCAAGATTCTAGGTCAAGTTTCAGTCATTCTGAACTGCCATTGATACATGAATTGGTAGTTCTTATCTGTACATTTTCCAGAGGGAAAGTCATTTTGTGATTGCAGGATAGGATAGCGAGCTACCATCAACCTGTGGTTCTCTGAGCATCGTTCGTTCTGCAGCTGCGGGGGCAGAGTTATGTCTAATGAACTGACTTCACACAGAGGCCGTGGTGGAAGCCAAGTAGGTTGTGGTGGAAGTCAGGTAGGCTATGGTGGAAGTCAAGTAGGCTATGGTGGAAGTCAAGTCCTAAACCTGGCTGGAGGAGCACAGAGGAGAGCTGTGGCATGTAGGGTGAGACAGTGCGTAGTATTCAATTGCTACATTTCCGCTGATTTCACATGAAATGGTTCCTGAGAGAGCAGCTCGTGTCATCACGGGAGTGCAGGCTCAGACAGGAGTCAGAAGGCTGAAAAACGTGTGAAAATACCACCTTCCCTTGGACTCCAGTGACTGGAGAACAGAACCTAAGGGCTGCCTCCCAATTAACACCCTATTACTTATATAGTGCAATACTTTTCACCTGGATTCACCTGGTCAGTCTACATCATGGAAAGAGCAGGACATAGTGTTCCTAATGTTTTGTACACTTGTATGTGAGCCATTGAGAGGGTGAATGGGCAAGAGCAAGACAAAATATTTAAGTGCCTTTGAACGGGGTATGGTAGTAGGTGCCAGGCGCACCGGTTTGAGTGTGTCAAGAACTCCAACGCTGCTGGGTTTTTGTGAATTACCACCCCCAACTGCCTTTATGTGGATTACCGCCCCCAACTGCCTTTATGTGAATTACCATCCCCAACTGCCTTTATGTGGATTACCACCCCCAACTGCCTTTATGTGGATTACCACCCCCAACTGCCTTTATGTGGATTACCACCCCCAACTGCCTTTATGTGGATTACCACTCCCAACTGCCTTTATGTGAATTACCATCCCCAACTGCCTTTATGTGGATTACCACCCCCAACTGCCTTTATGTGGATTACCACCCCCAACTGCCTTTATGTGGATTACCACCCCCAACTGCCTTTATGTGGATTACCATCCCCAACTGCCTTTATGTGGATTACCACCCCCAACTGCCTATATGTGAATTACCACCCCCAACTGCCTTTATGTGGATTACCACCCCCAACTGCCTTTATGTGAATTACCACCCCCAACTGCCTTTATGTGAATTACCACCCCCAACTGCCTTTATGTGAATTACCACCCCCAACTGCCTTTATGTGGATTACCACCCCCAACTGCCTTTATGTGAATTACCACCCCCAACTGCCTTTATGTGAATTACCACCCCCAACTGCCTTTATGTGGATTACCACCCCCAACTGCCTTTATGTGGATTACCATCCCCAACTGCCTTTATGTGGATTACCATCCCCAACTGCCTTTATGTGGATTACCACCCCCAACTGCCTTTATGTGAATTACCACCCCCAACTGCCTTTATGTGGATTACCACCCCCAACTGCCTTCATGTGGATTACTAACCCCCAACTGCCTTTATGTGGATTACCATCCCCAACTGCCTTTATGTGGATTATCATCCCCAACTGCCTTTATGTGGATTATCATCCCCAACTGCCTTCATGTGGATTACTAACCCCCAACTGCCTTTATGTGGATTACCACCCCCAACCTCCTTTCTGTGGACTACCATCCCCAGTGCTAGAGGCGTCACTGCAGACACCCTGGTTCGAATCCCGTCTGTATCACAATCGGCCGTGATTGGGAGTCCCATAGGGCGGCGCACTATTGGCTCAGTATCGTACAGGGTTTGGCTGGTGCAAATCAATAATTTGTTGTTAATTGACTTGCCTAGTCAAATAAAGGTTTAATATTATTTAAATAAATGTGTACTACCTCCCTCAACCCCCTTTCTGTCTCCCTGTACACAAAACTAAATGTGAGTTAGAGTGAAAACAAGATGAAGTTACCACAGCATGCCTTTCAAGAGCTACCTGGGTGGGCATGCGGCACCACATCTGTCTGACATGAACCACCATACACAGCAACATGCAGCAGGCAGCAGACTGCAGTACTGCAGACAGGAGCTGGACCCTCTGAACTGTACTACATCTAAATAACAACTGGCTTGTCACTGGGTGAGGCAGAGTCCCAATGGCACCCTATTCCCTATGTGGGCCATGGCCAAAAGTAGTGCACTATAAAGGGTGCCATTTGGGATCTATCTATAATATCCTGCTGGAACTAAACCAAACACTTCACCCGCCAGGTGAGGCAACCAAGCCCCAGGAAAATGGCTTTGAAAGCAGCAGTAGAGTATTGTGTGTTTTAGGAGAATTAGAGGCTTCACACAGAGACTGTGGTAACAGGAGTATGCAGTGGCAGTGTACTGCGAGGCTAGGCAATGAGAGCTGTAGGAGACAGACTGGAAACTATGCAGTATGAACACAGCCAGGCCCTGCCATTCCCATGGGAGCTCATTATAAACCAGGACTCCACTTTTTGGGGTGCATACCAAATGGCACTATATTCCCTTTATAGTGTACTACTTTTGACAAGGGCCCATAGAGCTCTGGTGCCATTTGGGACTAAAGCTTGTAGTTTGGGATTCAGTTGGTGCTCCAGTGACATTCCCGGTGATACCCTCCTGGCTTGGAGAACAGGATGGGATCTGGGATCTAGGCTGCAGAACCAGAAAACCCCTCTCTCTCGCTCCTGTCCACCCACCCTTTCAGAGAAACCACATGGTGTGTGTGCAGTCTCCCTCCCGTCCAATTCTAAGGTCTCCCCTTTCACATTTCCTGAAGCCCCAAGGCATTGTGGGAGCTTTTCAACTGAAGTCAGCTTTCAGTGAATCATATTCTCCTGCAATACTGTCTTACATGATAACACGCACGCACGCACGCACGCACGCAGACACACACACACACACACACACACACACACACACACACACACACACACACACACACACACACACACACACTTAGTCAGGCTAATACAGTATGGAAATGTTTATCTATCCGATGGGGCACAGTAGGGGTCTCCCTCCTTAAGGACAGAGCCAGACAGAACAACCGGGACCGCCAACACTACTGTTACCCCGTCCACGCATGGCCTTTCACTTAGGACGCCTCACAAATGGCACCCTATTCCCTTTATAGTGCACTATTTCTGACCAGAGCCCTATGGACCCTGGTCAAAAAGTAGTGCACTATAAACAGAATAGGGTGCCATTTGGGAGGCGTCCTAACAGAGCAGCATAGCCAACCTGCTGCACAAACCAGTGGGAGGGGAGCAGCAAGACCGCACCAGCATTTGAAGTATTTCAGCAAACTGTTTCTGTATGTCAGGGTGTATTAGGCCAGTTTTAACATTACAGAGTGGTCACATTAACATTACAGAGTGGTGACATTAACATTACAGAGTGGTCACATTAACATTACAGAGTGGTGACATTAACAATACAGAGTGATCACATTAACATTACAGAGTGGTCACATTAACAATACAGAGTGATCACATTAACATTACAGAGTGATCACATTAACATTACAGAGTGGTGACATTACATAGTGGTCACATTAACATTACAGAGTGGTCACATTAACATTACAGAGTGATCACATTAACATTACAGAGTGGTCACATTAACATTACAGAGTGGTGACATTAACATTACAGAGTGATCACATTAACATTACAGAGTGGTGACATTACATAGTGGTCACATTAACATTACAGAGTGGTCACATTAACATTACAGAGAGGTCACATTAACATTACAGAGTGATCACATTAACATTACAGAGTGGTCACATTAACATTACAGAGTGGTCACATTAACATTACAGAGTGGTCACATTAACATTACAGAGTGGTGACATTACATAGTGGTCACATTAACATTACAGAGTGGTGACATTAACATTACAGAGTGATCACATTAACATTACAGAGTGGTGACATTAACATTACAGAGTGATCACATTAACATTACAGAGTGGTCACATTAACATTACAGAGTGGTCACATTAACATTACAGAGTGGTGACATTAACATTACAGAGTGATCACATTAACATTACAGAGTGGTCACATTAACATTACAGAGTGGTCACATTAACATTACAGAGTGGTGACATTACATAGTGGTCACATTAACATTACAGAGTGGTGACATTAACATTACAGAGTGATCACATTAACATTACAGAGTGGTGACATTAACATTACAGAGTGATCACATTAACATTACAGAGTGGTCACATTAACATTACAGAGTGATCACATTAACATTACAGAGTGGTCACATTAACATTACAGAGTGATCACATTAACATTACAGAGTGATCACATTAACATTACAGAGTGGTCACATTAACATTACAGAGTGGTCACATTAACATTACAGAGTGATCACATTAACATTACAGAGTGATCACATTAACATTACAGAGTGATCACATTAACATTACAGAGTGATCACATTAACATTACAGAGTGGTCACATTAACATTACAGAGTGGTAACATTACAGAGTGATCACATTAAGGGTTCCCGAGTGGCGCAGTGGTCTAAGGCACTACATGTCAGTGCTAGAGGCATCACTGCAGACACCCTGGTTCAATTCCAGGCTGTATCACAACTGGCTGTGATTGGGAGTCCCATAGGGTGGTTCACAATTGGCCCAGTGTCGTCCGGGTTTAGCCGGTGTAGGCCGGTCGTCGTTGTGCGTCCCAAATGACACCCTATTCCCTACATAGCACACTACTTTTGACCAGGGCTCATAGATAATAGGGTGCCATTTGGGACAGATCCCCCTCTCTCTCTCTGCTGAGCTCCCCCTGCTTTGAGGAAGTCAGGGTGCTTTAACTTATGGCTAGACTCTAACAGGCGTGTCATTAAAAGCAGGAGATCTCACAATGGTAGCAACGTTCTACGGTCCTCCACAGCCAACAGACAGAGAGGGAGCGAGGCGGAGGGTGAGAGAGAGGGACAGAACTCGTAATGAATTGTGGGGCTTAACGTATTTGATATGCTGATACTTCTGGACAGAGTACAACATAACTCCCCTCCGTCTGCGTAAGCATTACATTTACACCTGTCAGACAGCTACAGCACTGGAATCTACATAGATGGGTTCCAATAGTATTTGTGTTCTTTCAAATACTTTTTAGTGTTTAATTTAGCATGCCTGGAGGGCTTGCACTTTTGGGAGTGTTCATCGGGATTCATTGCCCCAAGCAAAATCAAATTCATACACCCTTTATTTTATGCATTTATATTAGTTTTTAAAAACGTTTATTTTCCTTTGCCTTTATTTAACTAGGCAAGTCAGTTTAAGAACAAATTATTATTTACAATGATGGCCTACACCGGCCAAACCCGGACGACGCTGGGCCAATTGTGCGCCACCCCATGGGGCATCCAATCATGGCCAGTTGTGATACAGCCTGGATTCGAACCAGGGTGACACCTCTAGCACTGAGATGCAGTGCCTTGGGCCGCTGCGCCACCTGGGAGCCCCCAATCAAGCACTCTAGCACAAATAAAGTATTTTAAAGAAAACAAACACTATTTGAACCGAGGTGTGGTGCTGTGTGTAGGTTGCATACAGGGAAGGAAGCATGAGGTTTTCCTCACAGGGATTAATAATATCAGTATAGAAGGTGTTTCAATTCTGGACTGCAGCTGCTATGACAGGTGTGTGAGGAATGTTCCTATACGTTCAGAAGTTCAACAAAAGTCCTCTCCAAGAAACACAACAATTCTGGACTGCAGCTGCTATGACAGGTGTGTGAGGAATGTTCCTATACGTTCAGAAGTTCAACAAAAGTCCTCTCCAAGAAACACAACAATTCTGGACTGCAGCTGCTATGACAGGTGTGTGAGGAATGTTCCTATACGTTCAGAAGTTCAACAAAAGTCCTCTCCAAGAAACACAACAATTCTGGACTGCAGCTGCTATGACAGGTGTGTGAGGAATGTTCCTATACGTTCAGAAGTTCAACAAAAGTCCTCTCCAAGAAACACAACAATTCTGGACTGCAGCTGCTATGACAGGTGTGTGAGGAATGTTCCTATACGTTCAGAAGTTCAACAAAAGTCCTCTCCAAGAAACACAACAATTCTGGACTGCAGCTGCTATGACAGGTGTGTGAGGAATGTTCCTATACGTTCAGAAGTTCAACAAAAGTCCTCTCCAAGAAACACAACAATTCTGGACTGCAGCTGCTATGACAGGTGTGTGAGGAATGTTCCTATACGTTCAGAAGTTCAACAAAAGTCCTCTCCAAGAAACACAACAATTCTGGACTGCAGCTGCTATGACAGGTGTGTGAGGAATGTTCCTATACGTTCAGAAGTTCAACAAAAGTCCTCTCCAAGAAACACAACAATTCTGGACTGCAGCTGCTATGACAGGTGTGTGAGGAATGTTCCTATACGTTCAGAAGTTCAACAAAAGTCCTCTCCAAGAAACACAACAATTCTGGACTGCAGCTGCTATGACAGGTGTGTGAGGAATGTTCCTATACGTTCAGAAGTTCAACAAAAGTCCTCTCCAAGAAACACAACAATTCTGGACTGCAGCTGCTATGACAGGTGTGTGAGGAATGTTCCTATACGTTCAGAAGTTCAACAAAAGTCCTCTCCAAGAAACACAACAATTCTGGACTGCAGCTGCTATGACAGGTGTGTGAGGAATGTTCCTATACGTTCAGAAGTTCAACAAAAGTCCTCTCCAAGAAACACAACAATTCTGGACTGCAGCTGCTATGACAGGTGTGTGAGGAATGTTCCTATACGTTCAGAAGTTCAACAAAAGTCCTCTCCAAGAAACACAACAATTCTGGACTGCAGCTGCTATGACAGGTGTGTGAGGAATGTTCCTATACGTTCAGAAGTTCAACAAAAGTCCTCTCCAAGAAACACAACAATTCTGGACTGCAGCTGCTATGACAGGTGTGTGAGGAATGTTCCTATACGTTCAGAAGTTCAACAAAAGTCCTCTCCAAGAAACACAACAATTCTGGACTGCAGCTGCTATGACAGGTGTGTGAGGAATGTTCCTATACGTTCAGAAGTTCAACAAAAGTCCTCTCCAAGAAACACAACAATTCTGGACTGCAGCTGCTATGACAGGTGTGTGAGGAATGTTCCTATACGTTCAGAAGTTCAACAAAAGTCCTCTCCAAGAAACACAACAATTCTGGACTGCAGCTGCTATGACAGGTGTGTGAGGAATGTTCCTATACGTTCAGAAGTTCAACAAAAGTCCTCTCCAAGAAACACAACAATTCTGGACTGCAGCTGCTATGACAGGTGTGTGAGGAATGTTCCTATACGTTCAGAAGTTCAACAAAAGTCCTCTCCAAGAAACACAACAATTCTGGACTGCAGCTGCTATGACAGGTGTGTGAGGAATGTTCCTATACGTTCAGAAGTTCAACAAAAGTCCTCTCCAAGAAACACAACAATTCTGGACTGCAGCTGCTATGACAGGTGTGTGAGGAATGTTCCTATACGTTCAGAAGTTCAACAAAAGTCCTCTCCAAGAAACACAACAATTCTGGACTGCAGCTGCTATGACAGGTGTGTGAGGAATGTTCCTATACGTTCAGAAGTTCAACAAAAGTCCTCTCCAAGAAACACAACAATTCTGGACTGCAGCTGCTATGACAGGTGTGTGAGGAATGTTCCTATACGTTCAGAAGTTCAACAAAAGTCCTCTCCAAGAAACACAACAATTCTGGACTGCAGCTGCTATGACAGGTGTGTGAGGAATGTTCCTATACGTTCAGAAGTTCAACAAAAGTCCTCTCCAAGAAACACAACAATTCTGGACTGCAGCTGCTATGACAGGTGTGTGAGGAATGTTCCTATACGTTCAGAAGTTCAACAAAAGTCCTCTCCAAGAAACACAACAATTCTGGACTGCAGCTGCTATGACAGGTGTGTGAGGAATGTTCCTATACGTTCAGAAGTTCAACAAAAGTCCTCTCCAAGAAACACAACAATTCTGGACTGCAGCTGCTATGACAGGTGTGTGAGGAATGTTCCTATACGTTCAGAAGTTCAACAAAAGTCCTCTCCAAGAAACACAACAATTCTGGACTGCAGCTGCTATGACAGGTGTGTGAGGAATGTTCCTATACGTTCAGAAGTTCAACAAAAGTCCTCTCCAAGAAACACAACAATTCTGGACTGCAGCTGCTATGACAGGTGTGTGAGGAATGTTCCTATACGTTCAGAAGTTCAACAAAAGTCCTCTCCAAGAAACACAACAATTCTGGACTGCAGCTGCTATGACAGGTGTGTGAGGAATGTTCCTATACGTTCAGAAGTTCAACAAAAGTCCTCTCCAAGAAACACAACAATTCTGTAACTATGCTGTAAGTACTCAAAGCACAAGGCTTTGACGAACCAAGAATGTGTCTAACTAGTCTTGGGGAAAAGTAATGGAAAACGTAAACTAACACTAGTTTACTGTACTGTATATAAGAATATGAACATGTATATATGAATAGTGTGTAAATATAACTTTTGTTGTCCCTTGGTGTCTTTCCAATACGTAACTATTTTTAAAAAAAAGGGAAAAAAAGTGTGATTGTAATGTAATATCTTCTGTTGTTCTTGTCTATAACCGTTCTGTAATTTGTCATGTATTTGTCGGTTTCATGTGGACTCCAGGAAGAGAAGCTGCTGCATGTGCAGTATCTAATGGGGATCCTAAAAAACTAAACTAAACTTTACTAAGTAAACTTTACTCCACTAGTGCCTCAAATATCATTAGATGTCATTGCCCTAACTTTTCCCTCCATTTTGCCCCCCTCCCCCCTCACACCTCTCACACAGTGCTCTTGTAGTATGTCAGGGGCCATGGCTGAGTTAGGGTTAGAGTTAGGGTGTGTGTGTGTGTGTGTGTGTGTGTGTGTGTGTGTGTGTGTGTGTGTGTGTGTGTGTGTGTGTGTGTGTGTGTGTGTGTGTGTGTGTGTGTGTGTGTGTGTGTGTGTGTGTGTATGTGTGTGTGTGTCTGTGTGTGTGTGGAGAGAGCGAGTAAGGATTAGGGTTAGTGTGCTGTGGACCAGATGACTCAGTAACCTCTGCAAAGGAGACCTCAGTCCCGTCCACAGTTCACATTGATAGGGTCATAAAGAGAATGCTAGCCAGCTCTCCCCGTCCCCTGGGTCTGAGAAAAGCAGGGCTGCCCTGGAGTCAATCAACCTCAGTGCTGCATGGAAGCCAGGTGTGAGAGGCCCGTTACACAGAGGGGCCTGGCCCTGCGCTGGACCGACCGACACACTCACCACATCAACACAGGGACTGTTAACTGGCCGCAGGGGAGAAGGAGAGGGATGGAGGGGGAGAAGGAGAAGAAAGAGAGGGGGGGTGTTGAAGGTGATGGGGATAGTATATAACTGAAGTGTGAGGAGAGCTAGGAGTGAAATATCTACTGGTTACAGTGACTGCAATGTTTCACATACTTTTGGTCTTATTCCCTACTGGGAACCTGTTGTTAATGTGATGTGGGTGTAGTGGTGTAACTACATGCTGTTAATGTGATGTGGGTGTACTGGTGTAACTACATGTTGTTAATGTGATGTGGGTGTAGTGGTGTAACTACATGTTGTTAATGTGATGTGGGTGTAGTGGTGTAGTGGTGTAGTGGTGTAACAACATGTTGTTAATGTGATGTGGGTGTAGTGGTGTAACTACATGTTGTTAATGTGATGTGGGTGTAGTGGTGTAGTAGTGTAACTACATATTGTTAATGTGATGTGGGTGTAGTGGTGTAACTACATGTTGTTAATGTGATGTGGGTGTAGTGGTGTAGTGGTGTAACTACATGTTGTTAATGTGATGTGGGTGTAGTGGTGTAGTGGTGTAGTGGTGTAACTACATGTTGTTAATGTGATGTGGGTGTAGTGGTGTAGTGTTGTAACAACATGTTGTTAATGTGATGTGGGTGAAGGGGTGTAACTACATGTTGTTAATGTGATGTGGGTGTAGTGGTGTAACTACATGTTGTTAATGTGATGTGGGTGTAGTGGTGTAGTGGTGTAGTGTTGTAACAACATGTTGTTAATGTGATGTGGGTGTAGTGGTGTAATTACATGTTGTTAATGTGATGTGGGTGTAGTGGTGTAGTGGTGTAGTAGTGTAACTACATATTGTTAATGTGATGTGGGTGTAGTGGTGTAACTACATGTTGTTAATGTGATGTGGGTGTAGTGGTGTAGTAGTGTAACTACATATTGTTAATGTGATGTGGGTGAAGTGGTGTAACTACATGTTGTTAATGTGATGTGGGTGTAGTGGTGTAACTACATGTTGTTAATGTGATGTGGGTGTAGTGGTGTAGTGGTGTAACTACATATTGTTAATGTGATGTGGGTGTAGTGGTGTAACTACATGTTGTTAATGTGATGTGGGTGTAGTGGTGTAACTACATGCTGTTAATGTGATGTGGGTGTACTGGTGTAACTACATGTTGTTAATGTGATGTGGGTGTACTGGTGTAACTACATGTTGTTAATGTGATGTGGGTGAAGGGGTGTAACTACATGTTGTTAATGTGATGTGGGTGTACTGGTGAAGTGGTGTAACTACATGTTGTTAATGTGATGTGGGTGTAGTGGTGTAACTACATGTTGTTAATGTGATGTGGGTGTACTGGTGTAACTACATGTTGTTAATGTGATGTGGGTGAAGGGGTGTAACTACATGTTGTTAATGTGATGTGGGTGTACTGGTGAAGTGGTGTAACTACATGTTGTTAATGTGATGTGGGTGAAGTGGTGTAACTACATGTTGTTAATGTGATGTGGGTGTAGTGGTGTAACTACATGCTGTTAATGTGATGTGGGTGTAGTGGTGTAACAACATGTTGTTAATGTGATGTGGGTGTAGTGGTGTAACTACATGTTGTTAATGTGATGTGGGTGTAGTGGTGTAGTAGTGTAACTACATATTGTTAATGTGATGTGGGTGTAGTGGTGTAACTACATGTTGTTAATGTGATGTGGGTGTAGTGGTGTAGTGGTGTAACTACATGTTGTTAATGTGATGTGGGTGTAGTGGTGTAGTGGTGTAGTGGTGTAACTACATGTTGTTAATGTGATGTGGGTGTAGTGGTGTAGTGTTGTAACAACATGTTGTTAATGTGATGTGGGTGAAGGGGTGTAACTACATGTTGTTAATGTGATGTGGGGGTAGTGGTGTAATAGTGTAACTACATGTTGTTAATGTGATGTGGGTGTAGTGGTGTAGTGGTGTAGTGTTGTAACAACATGTTGTTAATGTGATGTGGGTGTAGTGGTGTAATTACATGTTGTTAATGTGATGTGGGTGTAGTGGTGTAGTGGTGTAGTAGTGTAACTACATATTGTTAATGTGATGTGGGTGTAGTGGTGTAACTACATGTTGTTAATGTGATGTGGGTGTAGTGGTGTAACTACATGTTGTTAATATGATGTGGGTGTAGTGGTGTAACTACATGTTGTTAATGTGATGTGGGTGTACTGGTGTAACTACATGTTGTTAATGTGATGTGGGTGTAGTGGTGTAGTAGTGTAACTACATATTGTTAATGTGATGTGGGTGAAGTGGTGTAACTACATGTTGTTAATGTGATGTGGGTGTAGTGGTGTAACTACATGTTGTTAATGTGATGTGGGTGTAGTGGTGTAGTGGTGTAACTACATATTGTTAATGTGATGTGGGTGTAGTGGTGTAACTACATGTTGTTAATGTGGTGTGGGTGTAGTGGTGTAACTACATGCTGTTAATGTGATGTGGGTGTACTGGTGTAACTACATGTTGTTAATGTGATGTGGGTGTACTGGTGTAACTACATGTTGTTAATGTGATGTGGGTGAAGGGGTGTAACTACATGTTGTTAATGTGATGTGGGTGTACTGGTGAAGTGGTGTAACTACATGTTGTTAATGTGATGTGGGTGTAGTGGTGTAACTACATGTTGTTAATGTGATGTGGGTGTACTGGTGTAACTACATGTTGTTAATGTGATGTGGGTGAAGGGGTGTAACTACATGTTGTTAATGTGATGTGGGTGTACTGGTGAAGTGGTGTAACTACATGTTGTTAATGTGATGTGGGTGAAGTGGTGTAACTACATGTTGTTAATGTGATGTGGGTGTAGTGGTGTAACTACATGCTGTTAATGTGATGTGGGTGTACTGGTGTAACTACATGTTGTTAATGTGATGTGGGTGTACTGGTGTAACTACATGTTGTTAATGTGATGTGGGTGAAGGGGTGTAACTACATGTTGTTAATGTGATGTGGGTGTACTGGTGAAGTGGTGTAACTACATGTTGTTAATGTGATGTGGGTGTAGTGGTGTAACTACATGCTGTTAATGTGATGTGGGTGTACTGGTGTAACTACATGTTGTTAATGTGATGTGGGTGTAGTGGTGTAACTACATGTTGTTAATGTGATGTGGGTGTAGTGGTGTAGTAGTGTAACTACATATTGTTAATGTGATGTGGGTGTAGTGGTGTAACTACATGTTGTTAATGTGATGTGGGTGTAGTGGTGTAACTACATGCTGTTAATGTGATGTGGGTGAAGGGGTGTAACTACATGTTGTTAATGTGATGTGGGGGTAGTGGTGTAGTGGTGTAGTGGTGTAACTACATGTTGTTAATGTGATGTGGGTGTACTGGTGTAACTACATGCTGTTAATGTGATGTGGGTGAAGGGGTGTAACTACATGTTGTTAATGTGATGTGGGTGAAGGGGTGTAACTACATGTTGTTAATGTGATGTGGGTGTAGTGGTGTAGTGGTGTAACTACATGCTGTTAATGTGATGTGGGTGAAGGGGTGTAACTACATGTTGTTAATGTGATGTGGGTGTAGTGGTGTAACTACATGTTGTTAATGTGATGTGGGTGTAGTGGTGTAGTGGTGTAGTGGTGTAGTGGTGTAACTACATGTTGTTAATGTGAGGTGGGTGTAGTGGTGTAGTGGTGTAACTACATGTTGTAAATGTGATGTGGGTGTAGTGGTGTAGTGGTGTAACTACATGTTGTTTATGTGATGTGGGTGTAGTGGTGTAGTGGTGTAACTACATGTTGTTAATGTGATGTGGGTGTAGTGGTGTAACTACATGTTGTTAATGTGATGTGGGTGAAGGGGTGTAACTACATGTTGTTAATGTGATGTGGGTGTAGTGGTGTAACTACATGTTGTTAATATGATGTGGGTGTAGTGGTGTAACTACATGTTGTTAATGTGATGTGGGTGTAGTGGTGTAGTAGTGTAACTACATGTTGTTAATGTGATGTGGGTGTAGTGGTGTAGTGGTGTAACTACATGTTGTTAATGTGATGTGGGTGTAGTGGTGTAACTACATGTTGTTAATATGATGTGGGTGTAGTGGTGTAACTACATGTTGTTAATGTGATGTGGGTGTAGTGGTGTAACTACATGTTGTTAATATGATGTGGGTGTAGTGGTGTAACTACATGTTGTTAATGTGATGTGGGTGTACTGGTGTAACTACATGTTGTTAATGTGATGTGGGTGAAGGGTGGTAACTACATGTTGTTAATGTGATGTGGGTGTACTGGTGTAACTACATGTTGTTAATGTGATGTGGGTGAAGGGGTGTAACTACATGTGTGACTGTCTGGCTGCTGCCTTCCTCATCAACAAACACTCCGCTCACTCAGCTCTGTAGCTCCGTTGGTAAAAGATCATCCTGCAGCAACAGGATGATGTGGATTAGAATTCATGGACATTATTGTAGGGGATGATGCATTTTTCGGAATGGAAAATTAAGTAAGAAATTATTAAGCCTTTTTTTAAATGAAGCCTTTTTACACCACAAATACACTACAAGTTTGAAATGTCCAGTTTTGCAGGAAAGTTCTCCTGCAGCAGGGTGATCAATTTAAGATCCTACATCTGTATGCAGGTTTTAACACACTCCATCCAGACAGCTTTCTAGTTTGGCTGCTCTGACCTTTAGTTGGAGCATAGAAACTCTAAATGTGAAGAGTGTTTATGACCAAGCCCACGGGGTAAGTATAAGCAATGCTTAAAGAGAAACTTAGAGATTTTGGCAATGAAACCCTCCTCCACTTCCCCAGAGTCAGATTAACTCGTGGATACCATTGCTCATTGCGCTAACGCTAGTTAGCAACTTCCTTCAAATTGCACGCAGGACATACAAATGGTATCCACAAGTTCATCTGACTCTGGGGAAGGATCCCTTTAATACCAAAATAATCATTTATATTTGGCCTGGACTCGTCATGCTGTTATGCTTGGCTGAGTGCGTTGTTGGCCCTGTGTGTGTGTGTGTGTGTGTGTGTGTGTGTGTGTGTGTGTGTGTGTGTGTGTGTGTGTGTGTATGTGCACGTGCGCACGTGGGATTGTCTGTGGGTAACAGAGCGAGATCTCAGGGATCTTATTTACACCCCACCAGGGGATCCCTGGGACAGAGGTTCTCTCAGAGTGGAGGTGATCAGCGGTAAAGCAGGCATATCTAAACACACCAGCTCTGACCTGTGTGTGTATGTGTGAGAGAGAGAGAGAGAGAGAGAGAGAGAGAGAGAGAGAGAGAGAGAGAGAGAGAAAGAGAGAGAGAGAGGGTGGGGGGTGTATATGTGTGTCTTCCAACATGTACACTGGAGAATGATCTACACACTACATTTCCTCAGTTGGTCATGAGAAAATAGGTCAGGAGTTGAAGCAGGTTAAAGGTCAGGAGTTGAAGCAGGTTAAAGGGGCTTTTGGGATCGGGCAAGCAATAGTACATGGTTGTCATGGTAACATGGGAAGACGTGGGAAAAGAAGGACAGGGCGGGCACCTACAGATTAAGGGATAAATAAATAGATGAAGAAATCAACAGAACCCCGGAGAAAAGAGAAGAACTCCACCCACATTCTATTAGAAGTCCTCAACAGAGTGGTGGAGAAAGGAGACAAACCTCCTGGACTCCACCCACATTCTATTAGAAGTCCTCAACAGAGTGGTGGAGAAAGGAAACAAACCTCCTGGACTCCACCCACATTCTATTAGAAGTCCTCAACAGAGTGGTGGAGAAAGGAGACAAACCTCCTGGACTAAACCCACATTATATTAGAAGTCCTCAACAGAGTGGTGGAGAAAGGAGCCAAACCTCCTGGACTCCACCCACATTCTATTAGAAGTCCTCAACAGAGTGGTGGAGAAAGGAGACAAACCTCCTGGACTCCACCCACATTCTATTAGAAGTCCTCAACAGAGTGGTGGAGAAAGGAGACAAACCTCCTGGACTCTACCCACATTCTATTAGAAGTCCTCAACAGAGTGGTGGAGAAAGGAGACAAACCTCCTGGACTCCACCCACATTCTATTAGAAGTCCTCAACAGAGTGGTGGAGAAAGGAGACAAACCTCCTGGACTCCACCCACATTCTATTAGAAGTCCTCAACAGAGTGGTGGAGAAAGGAGACAAACCTCCTGGACTCCACCCACATTCTATTAGAAGTCCTCAACAGAGTGGTGGAGAAAGGAGACAAACCTCCTGGACTCCACCCACATTCTATTAGAAGTCCTCAACAGAGTGGTGGAGAAAGGAGCCAAACCTCCTGGACTCTACCCACATTCTATTAGAAGTCCTCAACAGAGTGGTGGAGAAAGGAGACAAACCTCCTGGACTCCACCCACATTCTATTAGAAGTCCTCAACAGAGTGGTGGAGAAAGGAGACAAACCTCCTGGACTCCACCCACATTCTATTAGAAGTCCTCAACAGAGTGGTGGAGAAAGGAGACAAACCTCCTGGACTCCACCCACATTATATTAGAAGTCCTCAACAGAGTGGTGGAGAAAGGAGA
>NC_048566.1:8897500-8980000 GCF_013265735.2 Oncorhynchus mykiss | reverse complement strand
ATCTCTGATTGATACCATCTCTGATTGATATGATCCCTGATTGATGTCATCTCTGATTGATACTATCCCTGATTGATACTATCCCTGATTGATACTATCCCTGATTGATACTATCCCTGATTGATACTATCCCTGATTGATACCATCTCTGATTGATACGATCCCTGATTGATGTCATCTCTGATTGATACTATCCCTGATTGATACCATCTCTGATTGATACGATCCCTGATTGATGTCATCTCTGATTGATACCATCTCTGATTGATACCATCTCTGATTGATACTATCCCTGATTGATGTCATCTCTGATTGATACAATCTCTGATTGACACCATCGTTGAGCAAGGCACTTAACCCTAATTTTCTCCCAGGCCACCATACTACTTTGGCTGACCCTTTAAAACAACACATTTCACTGCACCTACAGTATCTGGTATATGTGACAATACAAGAAATAGATTTTTCGATTGCCATGTAGTCAGTCATGTGTTGTACAGAGAGGGGTTGGGGACCGGGAGAGGAGACAGAGCTGTGTGTGTGTGTGTGTGTGTGTGTGTGTGTGTGTGTGTGTGTGAGTTACTAGTGGTCTGTACATACCCCTGAGGATGTAATTCTGGTAGTTCTGGTCTGCTTCAGCTCCGACCTTGATTAGACATGTCAGTCCTTCAGACACCACAAACTCATGGACCAGGTCCTTGTCATCCTGAGGAACAGAGAGACGAGCAGTTTATGCCTGACTCTCACACATCATACAGACGACTAGAGATTGGTCATGTGCTATGAGTAGCAGTGATTCTATGGGTATGTCCTAAATAGCACCCTATTCCCTATTTTAGCGCAATAGTGGTGCACTATATAGGGAATAGGGCAGCATTTGGGACATCTATGTATGATTTAGCATAATGGGACATCTATGTATGATTTAGCATAATGGGACAAGGATTAGGAAGTTATATGAGAGTGTTTTTTTGATGCCACAAATCTATAAAAACCTTGAACGACATTTAAGAGCCCTTGTAGGTTTCATGTTTTTATCTACAGTATAATAATGACCTTTAAACTTTGCCAAGTATGGGCATTATTTATTATTGTTTGCAGTAACATTCATTTACTACACACTGTATGGAAATACAAGCATTACATTTCATTAAAGAGATTTATGGTATCCTTGACAACACATATTTCCATGACAGCAAGTAAGACTAAGTATGTTGTGCGTTACTTTCACCAGGGACAAATTACCCATCATGCTCCAAGCACCTCATTTCCTGTTCTCATGGCAACCCTGTATTTTGTAGTTGCCTTAAACATCGGTTGCTAAGTGCCTGTTGTCGGCTAACAGAAAGAGCTCATCCAATTAGTGACAGAGAGGTGCTAAGAGCATTGCTGTCCTCGTTTAATGAATGGTTAGACACGAATGAACCACTCCGAGGGTGAGTGAGTGAGTGAGCACTCTTCTCATTGCTGATTTGGTATTACTGACCCAGACCACAACCCTGTCCATCTTAGATCCTGGCTAAAGTGATGGGGAAACTCTGGGTTCACACCAAACAAATTCATTACATCATAGTTGTTGAGTCTTAGCTGTGAAATAGCAGCCTTGGGCTCCTGAGTGGCGCAGCGGTCTAAGGCACTGCATCTCAGTGCTAGAGGCATCACTATAGACACCCTGGTTCGATTCCAGGCTGTATCACAACTGTCCGTACTTGGGAGTCCCATAGGGCGATGCACAATTGACCCAGTGTTGTCCAGGTTAGGCCGTGGTAGGCCATCATTGTAAATAAGAATTTGTTCTTAACTCACTTGCCTAGTCAAATAAAGGGAAGTGTTTCCTGAACTCTGTCTTGCCCCCACCCACCTCCTGGGAGCACATTTTGGATTTCCTACTAGCACAACGCAGCTGATTGAAGTAATCCAAGCTTGATGATGAGTTGGTTAGCGTTAGGGCACAAACCTAAACGTGCACCCAGAGGGGCCTCGGGACCTATTTGTGAAACCCTGCTGTCGGGTATGATAGGAGAGATGGTTACTGTAGGCTACGTACACACCAGGATCAGGACACCAGATATCAAAATGCCTTCTGAACATAACATTACAATAGGAAGGAACATGGAGTGAACAGGAGTGAAATTCAATGTAGACAATGTGTCTAGGGAACTATGGCTGGAGAACCCCTTTAATTACTAGATCAGGAGTGAAATTCAATGTAGACAACGTGTCTAGGGAACTATGGCTGGAGAACCCCTTTAATTACTAGATCAGGAGTGAAATTCAATGTAGACAATGTGTCTGGGGAACTATGGCTGGAGAACCCCTTTAATTACTAGATCAGGAGTGAAATTCAATGTAGACAATGTGTCTAGGGAACTATGGCTGGAGAACCCCTTTAATTACTAGATCAGGAGTGAAATTCAATGTGGACAATGTGTCTAGGGAACTATGGCTGGAGAACCCCTTTAATTACTAGATCAGGAGTGAAATTCAATGTAGACAACGTGTCTGGGGAACTATGGCTGGAGAACCCCTTTAATTACTAGATCAGGAGTGAAATTCAATGTAGACAATGTGTCTAGGGAACTATGGCTGGAGAACCCCTTTAATTACTAGATCAGGAGTGCCTTATTACACACAAGATGCATGGGGCCCTGTTGAATAACCTTCAACTCTGTGGCTATAACCTTACTATAACACGATTAGCTCTAATCTAATTGATCCAATTGGATGAATGTATTTCTGAACAACAGGCTCCCAGCTTGCTTCACTCCTAAATGGCACCATATTCCCTATGTAGGGCACTACTTTTGACTATAGTCCTATGAGGCCCTGGTCAAAAGTAGTGCACTATAAAGGGAACAGGGTGCTATTTGGGACGGAGACTGTAGAGTTAGCATGTAGCCAACCACCCACTGGGAGAGCACTTTATACTGAACCAACTGATCTGAGCTCAGTGCTATTTCTTTATACTGAACCATCTGATCTGAGCTCAGTGCTATTTCTTTATACTGAACCAACTGATCTGAGCTCAGTGCTATTTCTTTATGCTGAACCAAATGATCTGAGCTCAGTGCTATTTGTTTATACTGAGCCAACTGATCTAAGCTCAGAGCTATTTCTTTATGCTGAACCAACTGATCTGAGCTCAGTGCTATTTATTTTTACTGAGCCAACTGATCTGAGCTCAGTGCTATTTCTTTATGCTGAACCATCTGATCTGAGCTCAGTGCTATTTCTTTATGCTGAACCAACTGATTTGAGCACAGTGCTATTTCTTTATGCTGAACCATCTGATCTGAGCTCAGTGCTATTTCTTTATGCTGAACCAACTGATCTGAGCTCAGTGCTATTTCTTTATGCTGAACCAACTGATCTGAGCACAGTGCTATTTCTTTATACTGAACCAACTGATCTGAGCTCAGTGCTATTTCTTTATGCTGAACCAACTGATCTGAGCACAGTGCAATTTCTTTATACTGAGCCAACTGATCTGAGCTCAGTGCTATTTCTTTATGCTGAACCAACTGATCTGAGCTCAGTGCTATTTCTTTCACTTTGATGTCACCACACAACGTTTCATTGGCAGCCTGTCCAGTTGTGTAATATCAAAAGGCCTTGGGAGAGCTCCATGAAAAGGCATGTTTTAGTGGACTGCTTATCCAAGTCTTTTTGACTTAATACTAGACAAAGGTCTTACAATATTGAAGAGGACAACTAAGACCACTGTAGCAGTGCTTCGATACTGGGACATGGAATATAATGAAAAACACAGTATTATCATAACCCTGAAATACATAGTGAATGACCCTGTCATATGTGTATATTTCTGCTGAGATTGTCTCCTATATTTCAACATGTTACAGTAGTATTTTATTTGCAGAGCCTCATGTCCGCTTGCCAAATCCTGCACTTTATGTTGTTCTCCTAGACGACAAAACCGCCTGTGGCTCTCACACCTGTCGACGGCTCAGTCATTTAAGTACAGGAGGGAGGTTTTCATCTGGCTTCGGAGTGGGCTATGCAACGCTAGGCTAGGAGCTAGTGCTCAGGTGGGGAGTGAGGGGGAGAGGTGTGTGTGTGTGTGTGTGTGTGTGTGTGTGTGTGTGTGTGTGTGTGTGTGTGTGTATGTGTGTGTGTGTGTGTGTGTGTGTGTGTGTGTGTGTGTGTGTGTGTGTGTGTGTGTGTATGTGTGTGTGTGTGTATGTGTGTGTGTGTGTGCAACGCTAGGCTAGGAGCTAGTGCTCAGGTGGGGAGTGAGGGGGAGAGGTGTGTGTGTGTGTGTGTGTGTGTGTGTGTGTGTGTGTGTGTGTGTGTGTGTGTGTGTGTGTGTGTGTGTGTGTGTGTGTGTGTATGTGTGTGTGTGTGTATGTGTGTGTGTGTGTGTGTGTGTGTGTGTGTGTGTGTGTGTGTGTGTGTGTGTATGTGTGTGTGTGTGTGTGTGTGTGTGTGTGTATGTGTGTGTATGTGTGTGTGTGTGTGTGTGTGTGTGTATGTGTGTGTGTGTGTGTATGTGTGTGTGTGTGTGTGTGTGTGTGTGTGTGTGTGTGTGTGTGTGTGTGTGTGTGTGTGTGTGTGTACTGTTGGGTGGTCAGTCTTAGAGCGCTCCTCCCTCATAGGAATACACACCAGAGTGTTTCCAGGACAGCTTCTACATGCATCAATGATGGAGAGACCAGTCATTTGGCAAAACCACTGTGTATACAAGTGTGTACTCACACAGAGAGAGAAAGTTCCAGACACACACAGCTGGGCTGGAACTGAAATATTACACAGTCTGTGACCACAGAGCTGGAGACACTGTACCTTCTGATAACATTTAGGTATAGACCTGCAGCAGACAACATGTTAACAGGATTCTTCATCCAAACACATGGACGCACTATATTGATACAAGCTCTTTAGGGGAAAGGTTACTTGAGTGCAATTGCTTGTGTGTGTGTGTGTGGTAACATCCACTTCCTCCAAACCTGACCTAGTCATTCCAAGTGTGCACAGGCACAGTGAGACGTCCTGATCTATTCCTGTATTTCTCTGTCAACATCTGTAGCTCACTTTTCCTTCCAACGGTCTCCTGAAGTGATGTTTAACACTCCCCCTCTAGCCTCCACAGTGATTCCCTGCCAGGCCAGCCAGCCCCAGTGTGTGAAGCAGGGCTCTGGCCAAGCATGGACCTGAGCACAGCAGAGTACAGCATAGCATAGCTGCCACGGAGGCAGTCTTCTCTCACTGCACAGCTCTGTTCAGATAGCTAGGAAAATGTTACTGTACAGTGTGTGTGTTTGTATTAAGTATGAGCACTTGCTGTACAAAGCATGCATGTATGTGTGTGTGTGTTAAGTATGAGCACTTGCTGTACAAAGCATGCGTGTATGTGTGTGTCCAACACACTCGTGCATATGTGCATACACGTGTGTGTGTCTTATGGGAGAATGTGTGATAGTTATGATAAACAAGAGCCATTAGTAGACTATTGCTGCAGTATTAATGAATCTGACATTCTCAGGCTGCTGCTAAGACAAAAGGGAGGGGAACATTACCTGAAAGATCTGTTTGAGGGAAAACAGGGCTCTCCTCAGCTCTCGTCCATTTGAGTTGTAGAGTTTCTCTAAAAGAAGAGAAAGAAGAGATCAGTTTACAGTCACACACAGCTGTGGTACTTTTCCATGTCAATGACTCAAGGAAAAAGCTAACTAAGCAAAGGCTTATTGTCCAAGTGATTGGAGAGATAACCCGGCATGTGTGAGTGAAACCCTGCATGTGTGAGTGAAACCCTGCATGTGTGAATGAAACCCTGCATTTGTGAGTGAAACCCTGCATTTGTGAGTGAAACCCTGCATGTGTGAGTGAAACCCTGCATGTGTGAGTGAAACCCTGCATGTGTGAGTGAAACCCTGCATCAGACTTTTACCTTGTCAGCTCGGGGATTCAATCTTGCAACCTTTCGGTTACTAGTCCAATGACCTAACCACTAGGATACCTGCAGCCCCAGATATGAACTATAACCTTTAGTATATGAACTATAACCTTTAGTATATGAATTATAACCTTTAGTAAATGAACTATAACCTTTAGTATATGAACTATAACCTTTAGTATATGAACTATAACCTTTAGTATATGAACTATAACCTTTAGTATATTGGGTCACATTTCATTAATGCACATCTTGTCCAGTAATAGTTTGGCTAGTTGCTCTGGGCTAGTTGCCCTGGGCTAGTTGCTCTGGGCTAGTTGCTCTGGGCTAGTTGCCCTGGGCTAGTTGCTCTGGGCTAGTTGCTCTGGGCTAGTTGCCCTGGGCTAGTTGCCCTGGACTAGTTGCTCTGGGCTAGTTGCCCTGGGCTAGTTGCTCTGGGCTAGTTGCCCTGGGCTAGTTGCTCTGGGCTAGTTGCCCTGGGCTAGTTGCTCTGTGCCAGTGAGGAGTGTAGACTGTAGTTCAGAGAAGCACATCTGTGAAGATTTAAAAAACACTTGACTTTTCCTGCTGACAGAACTGCCTCTATCTGTCTCCTATGTGCAAAGCCACTACTACCATAGAGATTATATAATACTGTGACTGACTACTACACTGACTGACTTATGCACCATAGCCAGATCACACAGGTCAGCTTGCCAACATATACAGTCTATGTGTAATGCTGTAGTGCAAAGGCTGAAGGGTTTCCAAAAGAACAGGATTCGTTGCTAGTTGGTATGGTTATGAGGCCTCTTGGTACATTGCATTAGTTCCAACAACTCTTAGGCTTTTTCATCCTGTCAGGGTGTGTTGAGATCTTTCAACATGGCATTGCATCTCAGGTGTTGTTTCTTGTCTCACCATTGGGTGGCAGTGTTGAGCAGTAGAGTGTGACTCCAGCCTACTATGACGCAGTGCTGCAGGTAATCTGTACCACTACCACACAGGCTGCTGCAGCTTGGAAAGTCTCTACTCTGACTCAGCAAAAGCTGTCACTGCTGCAGATAGCAACATACACAATACCCTACTGCAGTCTCTGCCTATCCCCTTCAGCTCTACCTCTCTCTATCTCTCTCCTCTCCCTCTCTTTCTCTCTGTTTCATCTCTACCTCTCTGGTTCTCTCTCTCAGCCCCCCATCTCTCTCTCTCCTTCTTTCAGCTCTACCTCTCTCTCTCTCTTCCTACATTTCTGTCTGTCTGCCTTTCTTTCTGTGACAGTCGTTATCTCTCTCCCAAACATCTCTCAATACATTTTCTCTGTCCTTCTTTCTCTCTCTCTCTCTGCATTTGCCTTTCTTCTTCCTCACTCATGTTTTGCTCTGTCATGAATACAGATCCATTTGGTCTCCAATGACCTCTGACCTCTCTGCTCCCTGTGTTCACACTCTCACTGTTACTAAGACCTCAATAATTATGCTTCCCTCCTTCTTCAAGTCAAAGAGAGAGGCCCAGGTGACCCCTGTGCATGATCACACACACACACATGCACACTCACACACACCTTTCATCGAAGCAGGCAGGGGCCTCATCAGTAAGACTTTGCCCTGTGGTGTCATTTATTCTGTCATGTTGCTCTACTGCCTAACAGAACTCATTATAGCATATATTCTGTCATGTTGCTCTACGGCCTAACAGAACTCATTCTAACATATATTCTGTCATGTTGATCTATGGCCTAACAACATAACTCAGTATAACATATATTCTGTCATGTTGCTCTACTGCCTAACAACATAACTCATTATAACATATATTCTGTCATGTTGCTCTACGGCCTAACAGAACTCAGTATAGCATATATTCTGTCATGTTGCTCTACGGCTTAACAGAACTCATTATAACATATATTCTGTCATGTTGCTCTACGGCCTAACAGAACTCATTATAACATATATTCTGTCATGTTGCTCTACGGCCTAACAGAACTCATTATAAGAGATATTCTGTCATGTTGCTCTACGGCCTAACAACAGAACTCATTATAACATATATTCTGTCATGTTGCTCTACTGCCTAACAGAAGTCATTATAAGATATATTCTGTCATGATGCTCTACGGCCTAACAGAAGTCATTATAAGATATATTCTGTCATATTGCTCTACGGCCTAACAGAAGTCATTATAACATATATTCTGTCATGTTGCTCTACGGCCTAACAGAACTCATTATAACATATATTCTGTCATATTGCTCTACGGCCTAACAGAAGTCATTATAACATATATTCTGTCATGATGCTCTACGGCCTAACAGAAGTCATTATAACATATATTCTGTCATGATGCTCTACTGCCTAACAGAAGTCATTATAAGATATATTCTGTCATATTGCTCTACGGCCTAACAGAACTCATTATAAGATATATTCTGTCATATTGCTCTACGGCCTAACAGAACTCATTATAAGATATATTCTGTCATATTGCTCTACGGCCTAACAGAACTCAGTATAAGATATATTCTGTCATATTGCTCTACGGCCTAACAGAAGTCATTATAACATATATTCTGTCATGATGCTCTACGGCCTAACAGAAGTCATTATAAGATATATTCTGTCATGTTGCTCTACGGCCTAACAGAACTCATTATAACATATATTCTGTCATATTGCTCTACGGCCTAACAGAAGTCATTATAACATATATTCTGTCATGATGCTCTACGGCCTAACAGAAGTCATTATAAGATATATTCTGTCATGTTGCTCTACTGCCTAACAGAAGTCATTATAACATATATTCTGTCATGATGCTCTACGGCCTAACAGAAGTCATTATAACATATATTCTGTCATGATGCTCTACGGCCTAACAGAAGTCATTATAAGATATATTCTGTCATGTTGCTCTACTGCCTAACAGAACTCATTATAAGATATATTCTGTCATATTGCTCTACGGCCTAACAGAACTCAGTATAGCATATATTCCTTCATGTTGCTCTACGGCCTAACAGAACTCATTATACATATATTCTGTAATGTTGCTCTACGGCCTAACAACAGAACTCATTCAAATTCCATCGTTGTCCTGATCATTGTGGCACTGGAGAGTTAGATATATTCCTGACTGTTGCTGTGTACGTGTGTGTGTCTGTGTGTGCATGTGCATGTGAGATTATGAGTCATGAACATAGACCCTAACACAACCCAACGCTGTCCGTTGAAACCTCTCACGTCTATGAGTGATCTGTCTATACAAACAGCTGGCCCTGATTCTATTCAGAAGGGTGAGAAACACACACAGTTTCTTGGCTGGATGGTGGACCGGGCATATGTTTGAGATTCACAGCACAGCAACAGACCTCTATTCATCATTGTTGTTTTCAGTCACAGATTAAATCCCTTCCCAGCTGAAGGTCTGAGTGTGTGTGTACGTGTATGTGGGTGTGTGTCAACCAGCTATTTGGGCACGCATAGATTCTTCCGGAGACATCGTCAGCCAGCAGTAGAGCCCAGCCCAGCCAAGGCCTAACAGACCCCCTCACCTCTCTCTCTCTCTCCCTCCCTCTCCTTCTCTCTCTCTCTCTCTCCCTCACCTCTCTCTCTCTCTCTCTCTCCCTCACCAACACACGTCAGACAGCACTAGTCCACCAGCAGAGAATTAGACAACACCCAACCCCCACAGAAAAGCCTTAACGCAAGCACTTCGCACATCGTGCATACACACACCACGCATACACACATACACACACCACGCATACACACATACACACACCACGCATACACGCCACACATACACACACCAGGCATACACGCACACACACACCACGCATACACACACACACACCACGCATACACAAACACACACCACGCATACACGCACACACACACCACGCATACACACACACACACACCACGCATGCACACAAACACCACGCATGCACAAACACACACCACGCATACACACACACACACACACACACACACACACACCATGCATACACACACACACACCACACATACACGCACACACACCATGCATACACAAACACACGAGAGCACACACACACCACACACACACCACACACCACGCATACACATGCACACATACGAGCGCACACACACACCACACACACACCGCACACACATACACACGCACGTACATACACACTGTTGAGGAAAACTATGATTTGCTGGGTAGTTGCAAAAGGATTCCTCAGTTGGTCAGAGGTTGGCTGAGTGGCTCTGGACTGACTGGGTTGTGTTCCAGAACACATGTTGAGGGATGTATTGACCGGGTTGTGTTCCAGAACACATGTTGAGGGATGTATTGACTGGGTTGTGTTCCAGAACACATGTTGTGGGATGTATTGACTCGGCTGTGTTCCAGGACACTCAGCTCTGTTCACATTCACTCAGGGAGCCCGTCTGTGAATATGGCCTATATCTGATGATGATGATGCACCCTGGGTAGACACAGGGTGGACCAACACAATACAATCCAGGCCAGTAGAACTCTCTTTCTTCCATCCTGTAGAGATGTAGATTATGATGGAACACAGGGCTGGAGTGTTCCATCAGTAGAACTCTCTTTCTTCCATCCTGTAGAGATGTAGATTATGATGGAACACAGGGCTGGAGTGTTCCATCAGTAGAACTCTCTTTCTTCCATCCTGTAGAGATCTAGATTATGATGGAACACAGGGCTGGAGTGTTCCATCAGTAGAACTCTATTTCTTCCATCCTGTAGAGATCTAGATGATGATGGAACACAGGGCTGGAGTTTTCCATCAGTAGAACTCTCTTTCTTCCATCCTGTAGAGATCTAGATTATGATGGAACACAGGGCTGGAGTGTTCCATCAGTAGAACGCTCTTTCTTCCATCCTGTAGAGATCTAGATTATGATGGAACACAGGGCTGGAGTGTTCCATCAGTAGAACTCTCTTTCTTCCATCCTGTAGAGATCTAGATGATGATGGAACACAGGGCTGGAGTTTTCCATCAGTAGAACTCTCTTTCTTCCATCCTGTAGAGATCTAGATTATGATGGAACACAGGGCTGGAGTGTTCCATCAGTAGAACTCTCTTTCTTCCATCCTGTAGAGATCTAGATTATGATGGAACACAGGGCTGGAGTTTTCCATGCTGGAGGAGAGGAAACACACATCCAGAAACATTCAACACCATATACGGCTGAGATCAGGACACAGATTACTCCTGGTCTTTTAAAAGAGCGTGTCCCAGTGACCTACTGGTTTTAACACCCACCTGATATAAATCTGCAGTGAAGTGAGGAAATATTTACAGGGGCACACCGATACGCGGCCGTATGCATCATGGTAAAGGAATGTCACATACCCAAAAAATGGTGTTTACTGTACGATGTTGTACAGGGGAATGTTCCCACGTTGACTCAACATGAGAAAATTATGTTTACTGTACGATGTTGTACAGGGGAATGTTCCCATGTTGACCCAACATGAGAAAATGATGTTTACTGTACGATGTTGTACAGGGGAATGTTCCCACGTTGACCCAACATGAGAAAATGATGTTTACTGTACGATGTTGTACAGGGGAATGTTCCCATGTTGACTCAACATGAGAAAATTATGTTTACTGTACGATGTTGTACAGGGGAATGTTCCCATGTTAACTCAACATGAGAAAATTATGTTTACTGTGCGATGTTGTACAGGGGAATGTTCCCATGTTGACTCAACATGAGAAAATGATGTTTACTGCACGATGTTGTACAGGGGAATGTTCCCACGTTGACCCAACATGAGAAAATTATGTTTACTGTACGATGTTGTACAGGGGAATGTTCCCATGTTGACTCAACATGAGAAAAGGATGTTTACTGTACGATGTTGTACAGGGGAATGTTCACAGGTTAACTCAACATGAGAAAATGATGTTTACTGTACGGTGTTGTACAGGGGAATGTTCCCATGTTGACTCAACATGAGAAAAGGATGTTTACTGTACGATGTTGTACAGGGGAATGTTCACAGGTTAACTCAACATGAGAAAATGATGTTTACTGTACGATGTTGTACAGGGGAATGTTCCCATGTTGACTCAACATGAGAAAATGATGTTTACTGTACGATGTTGTACAGGGGAATGTTCCCATGTTGATTCAACATGAGAAAATGATGTTTACTGTACGATGTTGTACAGGGGAATGTTCCCATGTTGACTCAACATGAGAAAATGATGTTTACTGTACGATGTTGTACAGGGGAATGTTCCCATGTTGACTCAACATGAAAAAATGACGAGGTAAAGGGGAAATGTGGTTGTCATAGAGACGATTGGGGTCTACAGTAAGTCAGTCTACTGGCTACGGTTTCACTCCTTACATCACCAAAGAGTCCTGTAAAGTTGAGCTGAATGCCAGGAGACAGTGGACACGTTCTCCCCTGATGATATGAGTGTTGTAGGGAACAACATTTATTTATTTTCAGTATCCATGGAAACACAATCCTACCACATTCCCAGCATGCTATTCTTTCAGAAGGAGATCTGGGCCCATAGAAGTGCTAGATTTTTTAAAAATCAGAATTTCTAAGATAATATGGGCAGGGAGAACCTGATCCTAGATCAGCGCTCCTACTCTGAGATGCTTTGTGAACACGGGCCCTTATGGCAGGTAGCCCGGATACTGTATGTCGTGCAAGTAAATCAGCAGATTCATCAGTCTCTCTGCCAGTCGGCACCATGCCCCCATCACCGTCCCTATCACCATGTTTCTGCTGCGGTAGGGGCACTCACTGCCTGTCCTGATGACTCTCCTCTTTAGTCTACACCATGTGTGGGAAAATCAAAGCCTCCTGCGGCATGCAGGTTTCGGCAGGTTTCGACAGGTTCGTAACCATGGTGACGATGATTCAGAGTTGAGATGTGGGATCTGATCACTGGAGGGTGGAGAGGGGGGAACAGTTATGTAGGTTACTCATCACACTGTTCCCCTTGCTAAAACGATGAACATGATTAACATCGTAGCTCCACTTTCATGTTAGAGTGTTGATGGTGAATCAACCGTCTGGATTTCCAGTCAGACATTCATTGTGTTTTATTCTTGGATGTAAGTTGGTTATCTGCTCATTCACTTTGCTAAATAAATAATATATTTATTTAAATAGATAAATAAATAAATAACCAGGGTGGCAGTAGTGACGTGGCGCCACTCGGGAGGCCACTTGATGATCCACTTCCTGATTCCACTTCATGCTACAACAAGGACAGTGATATTCCTCATCAGCCAGGAGGCTGCCAGAGTTTTAGCACTAATCCCAGAGGAGTATGTTTTAGGGGGGGGCAGAGGGGCCAGACGCCAAGCCAATCAGAGATGGCATGGTAGTCAACATTCCTCCACAGTGTATCAGTGGCGTTTGCACAAAGGCTCTGTGCGCCTCATCTCAGGCCTGAAGTCCGGCCTGCAATAAAACTGTCAGGGAGTTATTCCTGCCTGCCACAAAATGAAGCCCTTCTGCAGAAACAGACAGCTCTTTCCCCTGTCCGCAGTCCGCACACCGGCGCGCCTCCCAAAGAGGCCCTCCTTTAATGAGAAATAGCTCAGCTCAGATTAGTTCCATACCAGCTGGCACAGATAAGTGCCCACAAAGTATGGTCCTTTTTTTAAACATCACTGTATTTGAGAAGAGGGAGAAGAAGAAAAACACAAAGTGGAAAAGAGAGGAAACTAGGTATTCTGTTGGATGGAAATGGAACTGGACCCCGACTCTGGAATCCTGTTAGCTTCAAAACCTTCTTCTTCTTCCCAGAGAGAAGACGGCTCAGACTTCAGCATCGATGGGCTGATTAACTTGTCCTTCACTGAGAGGTTTGCCAAGCCAAATCTATGGCTGGTGATGACACATAATGCATAAAGTGTTGTACTAAATAAAACATCCAGGGAAAGAAACAATACCAATCAAAGCAGAGATCAGGAGGCATAACAGAGGAAATACCAATGGGAGACAAACAACTGGTATACAGCCAGACAGTCATATAGAGTCATATAGTCATATAGAGTAAGTTATACTGTAAGCCTTTAAGAGAGTCTGCTAAAGGACCAAAATGTAAAAATATACCTTCTGAACCCTGATCACCAATGACCAAAATGTAAAAATATATAGTACCTTCTGAACCCTGATCACCAATGACCAAAATGTAAAAATATATAGTACCTTCTGAACCCTGATCACCAATGACCAAAATGTAAAAATATATAGTACCTTCTGAACCCTGATCACCAATGACCAAAATGTAAAAATATATAGTACCTTCTGAACCCTGATCACCAATGACCAAAATGTAAAAATATATAGTACCTTCTGAACCCTGATCACCAATGACCAAAATGTAAAAATATACAGTACCTTCTGAACCCTGATCACCAATGACCAAAATGTAAAAATATATAGTACCTTCTGAACCCTGATCACCAATGACCAAAATGTAAAAATATATAGTACCTTCTGAACCCTGATCACCAATGACCAAAATGTAAAAATATACAGTACCTTCTGAACCCTGATCACCAATGACCAAAATGTAAAAATATACAGTACCTTCTGAACCCTGATCACCAATGACCAAAATGTAAAATATATAGTACCTTCTGAACCCTGATCACCAATGACCAAAATGTAAAAATATATAGTACCTTCTGAACCCTGATCACCAATGACCAAAATGTAAAAATATATAGTACCTTCTGAACCCTGATCACCAATGACCAAAATGTAAAAATATACAGTACCTTCTGAACCCTGATCACCAATGACCAAAATGTAAAATATATAGTACCTTCTGAACCCTGATCACCAATGACCAAAATGTAAAAATATATAGTACTTTCTGAACCCTGATCACCTTACTGATCACCCTACTGATGTGTGACCGAGGTTCAAACCCAGGAACTCCCGTGCACCACAATACTGTGTTAGCCTGTTGAGCTAAAGCACAAGTCTTACAGATCTTAGGCACGGTTACTCATTATGTGAGAATAATTAACTGAACCCCTAATTATACACTGGCAACGTGAAACTAGTACCTCACTGACACACAGAGAGAGAGAGAGAGAGAGAGAGAGAGAGAGAGAGAGAGAGAGAGAGCAAGGCTAGGATAGGGTACAGCTGAGGTCATCAACCACATTCCTGACCTTTCAGTCTTGCCTCTTACCTGAGGCTTCTTTCACATACAAGCTTTTGAGCAGGTAAAACCTGATTACTGAATAAGATGAAAGCTGTATCACTTTTATAATGTTCTGTATCCTGCAGCTGTGTGCCTTTGTCCAACTAACCTCTGTCAGTGCATGGTACTGGAATAGCCACAGGGATGTTCTGATCTCAAAATGACAATAATTACTGAGGTAGTAAAATATGAATGGCTATAATCACCTAGAATCTCCTCCCTTTTCCGTGGGGAGAGAGAGGAATGATGTTCTGGGCTTTGACACAGAGGCAAGCCTGGAATCTACAGGGTTAGTCCTCTCACCCAAAGAACCGACAAACCAACAGACAGACAGACACCTCTGGACCAGTGCTGTCTCAAAACTGGAGAAGAACCTTTCACAAATAGATTTTCACAAGTTCTGGTTGTCATAACCAATATTCAAGAATAATTTCTGTAGACAGTCATGTGACATGTTCACCTTTTTTTTATTTTGAAGTCTAAACGCTATGCCCTTAACTTCCTGTCTCGATCCATCTCATTGTTAGAGAACTGGTAAATGTATGAGCACCTTCTGTTGGTCTAACGATGAACTCAATATACCTGCCCTCTTTCCTTCCACAAGAACATCCACTCCCTCGCTTTCAGCCTTTATTACCAACGACTCCATCAAATGTAAAGGATGACAAGCACTGCTCAGGCTTTAAACAGCAGAACACATAAACCATATCCAATGGCCAGCCAAGAAACCCACAAAGACCCCACTGGGTCAGACAGACCCAAGAACACAGCTTTCAGGAGAGCTCTCAGCCAAGAGGATGGTGTAGAGAGATTGAGAGAATGATGCAACAAGTGGGCCCTGTTTACAACGTATAGTAGTCTGAGTAGGGAAGCACATCTGAGCCATTGAGACAGCAATAGAACTGACCTACTGTATATACCAGAGGAGGCTGGTGGGAGAAGCTATAGGAGGACGGGTTCATTGTAATGGTTGGAATAGAATGAATGGAACGGAGTCAAAAAGTGGTTTCAATATGTTTGATGTGTTTGATACGTTCCATTAATTCCATTCCAGTTATTACAATGAGCCCATCCTCCTATAGCTCCTCCCACCAGCCTCCACTAGTATAGACTTATGACCTTATGAACTCACCCTAGGACAGACAAACACAACACAGTGTATTTACTCTAGCTGGGGCACAAGACAGACACACAGACAGACACACTGGGTTCATAGGAGACAGACAGACAGACAGACAGACAGACAGACAGACAGACAGACAGACAGACAGACAGACAGACAGACAGACAGACAGGTTTCATAGGAGACAGACAGACAGACTGGGTTCATAGGAGATGGACAGACAGACAGGTTTCATAGGAGACAGACAGACAGACAGACAGGTTTCATAGGAGACAGACAGACAGACAGGTGTCATAGGAGACAGACAGACAGACTGACAGACAGACTGGGTTCATAGGAGACAGACAGACAGACTGGGTTCATAGGAGACAGGGTCAGCACACCTGTCACTTGTAAAATGGCAGATATTTTATTCGATGCCACTGATTGGACAGATGTTATCCTTAGAGAAGGCACTGTAGCCTATAAACCACATCTTGTTTGGGATAAAAATGACAAGCAGGTAACCAACTTTCAGGGGTTTCTAGGGCTATGATGATGTTGGAGGTTGTGACGACAGTGGCCTATTCTATTGTGAGGTGACTGACTCACTAGTTATTTAGGGCAATCTCTGGAAACAGAGTACGAACTAATTTGGGTTTGATATCCTATCCACTTGAGCCCTAGCACAACAACTGCTGAGTACATGTGGGAGTATGCTAGTTAGTATCTACCACATTCAGCTGCCACACAGCATCACCTCCCACCACTGTTTACTTTAAGTGACTAAACGCTGGTGTGTGGTGATGCTACTGCCTACATGGATATACTATACTGCCTACATGGATATAATATACTGCCTACATGGATATAATATACTGCCTACATGGATATAATATACTGCCTACATGGATATAATATACTGCCTACATGGATATAATATACTGCCTACATGGATATAATATACTGCCTACATGGATATAATATACTGCCTACATGGATATAATATACTGCCTACATGGATATAATATACTGCCTACATGGATATACTATACTGCCTACATGGATATAATATACTGCCCACTCCACGACATACAATACTGTCTACTCCATGACATACAATACTGCCTACTCCATGATATACTATACTGCCTACATGGATATAATATACTGCCTACATGGATATACTATACTGCCCACTCCATGACATACCATACTGCCTACTCCATGACATACCATACTGCCTACTCCATGACATACCATACTGCCTACTCCATGATATACCATACTGCCTACTCCATGACATACCATACTGCCTACTCCATGACATACCATACTGCCTACTCCATGACATACAATACTGTCTACTCCATGATATACCATACTGCCTAGTCCATTATATATCATACAGTCTACTCCATGATATACCATACTGCCTACTCCATGATATACCATACTGCCTAGTCCATGATATATCATACAGTCTACTCCATGACATACCATACTGCCTACTCCATGACATACCATACTGCCTACTCCATGACATACCATACTGCCTACTCCATGACATACCATACTGCCTACTCCATGACATACCATACTGCCTACTCCATGACATACAATACTGTCTACTCCATGATATACCATACTGCCTAGTCCATTATATATCATACAGTCTACTCCATGATATACCATACTGCCTACTCCATGATATACCATACTGCCTAGTCCATGATATATCATACAGTCTACTCCATGACATACCATACTGCCTACTCCATGACATACCATACTGCCTACTCCATGACATACCATACTGCCTACTCCATGACATACCATACTGCCTACTCCATGATATACCATACTGCCTACTCCATGATATACCATACAGTCTACTCCATGATATACCATACTGCCTACATGGATATACTATACTGCCCACTCTATGACATACCATACTGCCTACTCCATGATATACCATACTGCCTAGTCCATGACATACCATACAGTCTACTCCATGATATACCATACTGCCTACTCCATGATATGCCATACTACCTACTCCATGATACACCATACTACCTACTCCATGATACACCATACTGGATAGTCCATGATATACCATAATGCCTACTCCATGATATACCATAATGCCCACTCCATGATATACCATACTGCCTACTCCATGATACACCATACTGGATAGTCCATGATATACCATAATGCCTACTCCATGATATACCATAATGCCTACTCCATGATATACCATACTGCCTACTCCATGATAAACCATTATGCCTACTACATAATATATCATACTCCCTACTCCATGATATACCATACTGCCTACTCCATGATATGCCATACTGCCAACTCCATGATATACCATACTGCCTAGTACATGATATACCATACTGCCTAGTACATGATATACCATACTGCCTAGGCCATGACATACCATACTGCCTAGTCCATGATATACCATAACGCCTACTCCATGATAAACCATAATGCCAACTCCATGATATACCATACTGCCTAGTACATGATATACCATACTGCCTAGTCCATGATATACCATAATGCCTACTCCATGATAAACCATAATGCCTACTCCATGATATACCATACTGCCTAGGCCATGACATACTATACTGCCTACTCCATGATAAACCATATTGCCTACTCCATGATACACCATACTGCCTACTCCATGATAAACCATAATGCCTACTCCATGATATACCATACTGCCTACTCCATTATATACCATACTGCCTACTCCATGATATACCATACTGCCTACTCCATGATATACCATACTGCCTACTCCATTATATACCATACTGCCTACTCCATGATATACCATACTGCCTACTCCATGATATACCATACTGCCTACTCCATGATATACCATACTGCCTACTCCATGATATACCATACTGCCTACTCCATTATATACCATACTGCCTACTCCATGATATACCATACTACCTACTCCATGATATACTATACTGCCTACTCCATGATAAACCATAATGCCTACTCCATGATATACTATACTGCCTACTCCATTATATACCATACTGCCTACTCCATTATATACCATAATGCCTACTCCATGATATACCATACTGCCTACTCCATTATATACCATACTGCCTACTCCATGATATACCATACTGCCTACTCCATGATATACCATACTACCTACTCCATGATATACCATACTACCTACTCCATGATATACCATACTGCCTACTCCATGGATATACTATACTGCCTACTCCAGGATATACCATACTGCCTACTCCATGATATACCATACTACCTACTCCATGATACACCATACTGGATAGTCCATGATATACCATAATGCCTACTCCACGATATACCATAATGTCTACTCCATGATATACCATAATGCCTACTCCATGATATACCATACTGCCTACTCCATGATAAACCATAATGCCTACTCCATGATATACCATACTGCCTACTCCATGATATACCATACTGCCTACTCCATGATATACCATACTACCTACTCCATGATACACCATACTGGATAGTCCATGATATACCATAATGCCTACTCCATGATATACCATAATGTCTACTCCATGATATACCATACTGCCTACTCCATGATATACCATACTACCTACTCCATGATACACCATACTGGATAGTCCATGATATACCATAATGCCTACTCCATGATATACCATAATGTCTACTCCATGATATACCATAATGCCTACTCCATGATATACCATAATGTCTACTCCATGATATACCATAATGCCTACTCCATGATATACCATACTGCCTACTCCATGATAAACCATAATGCCTACTCCATGATATACCATACTGCCTACTCCATGATATACCATAATGTCTACTCCAGGATATACCATAATGCCTACTCCAGGATATACTATACTGCCTACTCCAGGATATACTATACTGCCTACTCCATGATATACCATACTGCCTACTCCATGATATACCATACTGCCTACTCCATGATATACCATACTACCTACTCCATGATACACCATACTGGATAGTCCATGATATACCATAATGCCTACTCCATGATATACCATAATGTCTACTCCATGATATACCATAATGTCTACTCCATGATATACCATAATGCCTACTCCATGATATACCATACTGCCTACTCCATGATAAACCATAATGCCTACTCCATGATATACCATACTGCCTACTCCATGATATACCATAATGCCTACTCCATGATATACCATACTGCCTACTCCATGATATACCATACTGCGTACTCCATAATATACCATAATGCCTACTCCATGATATATCATACTGCCTACTTCATAATATACCATAATGCCTACTCCATGATATACCATAATGCCTAGTCCATGATATCCCATACGGCCTACTCCATAATATACTATACTGCCCAGTCCATGCTATACCATAATGTCTACTCCAGGATATACCATAATGCCTACTCCAGGATATACTATACTGCCTACTCCAGGATATACTATACTGCCTACTCCATGGATATACTATACTGCATATGCAACCAGGATATACTATACTGCCTACACCATGGATATACTATACTGCCTACTCCATGGATATACTATACTGCCTACTCCAGGATATACTATACTGCCTACTCCAGGATATACTATACTGCCTATTCCATGGATATACTATACTGCATATGCAACCAGGATATACTATACTGCCTACACCATGGATATACTATACTGCCTACTCCAGGATATACCATAATGCCTACTCCAGGGTATACTATACTGCCTACTCCGTAGATATACTATACTGCCTACTCTATGGATATACTATACTGCCTACTCCAGGATATACTATACTGCTTACTCCAGGATATACCATACTGCCTACTCCAGGATATACTATACTGCCTACTCCATGGATATACTATACTGCCTACTCCAGGATATACTATACTGCCTACTCCATGGAGCCTACTCCAGGATATACTATACTGCCTACTCCATGGATATACTATACTGCCTTCTCCAGGATATACTATACTGCCTACTCCATGGAGCCTACTCCAGGATATACTATACTGCCTACTCCATGGATATACTATACTGCCTACTCATGACCTTTAACACAGTGGTCAGAGATGGTTGCTCAGAGCTCAGTCCCAGTCTGGATTTAGCCCTGTTGTGGAGCCTATCCTACTGGGCAGTCTGGGCAGCCTGGGCCACAGAGTCTGTGTGAGAGAGGTGAGTGTGGTTGGCCTCTAAGCCTGAGGTCAGCCAGAAACATCTGGGAGAGAGTGGGAGAGAGCGAGAGAGTGATGGACAGAGAGAAAGAGGGGGAGAGAGAGCCACAGCACTGCCTGCCATGGTAAAAACAGAACTAGTCCCATCTTTGTTCTCCTGGTATTTTTATGACAACGCATCAGGTTCATGTGCAATGGGCCCTCTATTGTCACGAAATACAGAGCTGCAGAAACAAGCATCTCTCCCTCTGTTTCTCTCTCCCTGCCTCTTTCATCTCTCTCTCTCTCTCTCTCTCTCTCAATTCAATTCAATTCAATTCAATTCAATTCAAGGGTCTTTATTGGCATGGGAAACATATGTTTATATTGCCAAAGCAAGTGAAATGGATAAACAAAAGTGAAAGACAATAAAACGTGAACAGTAAATATTACACTCACACAAGTTACAAAATAATAAAGACATTTCAAATGTGAGAGTATGTCTATATACAGTGTTGTAGCAAAATAGTACAAAAAGGAAAATAAATAAATATAGGTTGTATTTACAATGGTGTTTGTTCTTTACTGATTTCCCTTTCCTTGTGGCAACAGGTCACAAATCGTGCTGCTGTGATGCACACTGTGGTATGTCACCCAGTAGATATGGGAGTTTATCAACATTTGATTTGTTTTCTAATTCTTTGTGGATCTGTGTAATCTGAGGGAAATATGTGTCTCTAATATGGTCATACATTTGGCAGGAGGTTAAGGAGTGCAGCTCAGTTTGAGGGCAGTGAGCACATAACCTGTCTTCTCTTGAGAGCCATGTCTGCCTACGGCAACCTTTTTCAATCGCAAGGCTATGCTCACTGAGTCTGTACATAGTCAAAGCTTTCCTTAATTTTAGGCCAGTCACAGTGGTCAGGTATTCTGCCACTGTGTACTCTCTGTCTAGGGCCAAATAGCATTCTAGTTTGCTCTGTTTTTTGTTAATTCTTTCCAATTTGTCAAATAAATATATTTTTGTTTTCTCATGATTTGGTTGGGTCTAATTGTGTTGCTGTCCTGGGGCTCTGTGGGGTCTGTTTGTGTTCGTGAACAGAGCCCCAGGACCAACTATCTGTAGGTGATGGCTTTGTTATGGAAGGTTTGGGAATTCTGCTCTGCATGCATTATTTGGTGTTTTACGTTGTGCACTGACAATATTTCTGCAGAACTCTGCATGCAGAGTCTCAATTTGGTGTTTTACCCATTTTGTGAATTCTTGGCTGATGAGCGGACCCCAGACCTCACAACTGTAATCTATCTCTCTCTCTCTCTGCCTCTCTCTCTTTCTCTCTCAAGGCCAATCCTGTTCCTAATTCATGGTGAGAAAGCAGCAGTAATTAGGGAGTGGGACCTCCCAACATGGGTACAGGCTACATTGTGAAACTGGAGGGCTTCTCTGCTTTCATCTCAGCCCTGTGGAACCCAAACATGAGGTGGATGATGGCTCAGTAAAAGGAGATGAATGCAGCAGGGGGAATCATTAGGAAGTAATGCAGGTGAGGATGAGGTCACTACAAATGAATCTGGGCTTTGAGTGCAACCAGAAAGGAAACAAACAATTAGTGGAACAAATGTTAAAGTTTACTAGGCCAGTTATCCACACACACACAAACACAAAGATGGATAGACACGCACGCACACACACACGTGTTCATTTACAGTTTACACTGAAGAATAAAGACATTAATTAATTTGTTCCTGCCACTTGGAGTTTCTTCAAATGGTTGGGGAGAATGGATTAGAGACAGATGGAGAGAATGGTTTTGATTAGAGAAAACCAAGCACTGCCACACAGACAGACAGACAGAAAGAGAGACACAGAGAGAGAGAGAGAGACTGAGTGGCTCTTTCATATTGGGACCAGGCTTACAGGAAGGCCTACTCTACCCACAGGGCTCCACTGTCCCTGAACTTCCTTACCCAGGGGGGGACAGAGAAACTGCATCTGCATCAAATTACATGTTATTTGTCACATGCGCCGACTACAACAGGTGTAGACTTTACTGTGAAATGCTTACTTACGAGACCTTTCCCAACAATGCAGAGTTCAAAAGGAATAGAAATGTGCCCCCCCCCCCCCCCAGAAGGAAATACTAACACAATCAAATACTGAACTAAAATGTAAAAGCAACATGTCAAGTGTTTTTGTTCCATATGCACAAAAAGCTTATTTCTCTCAAATGTTGTGCACAAATCTATTTACATCCCTGTTAGTGAGCATTTCTCCTTTGCCAAGACAATCCACACACCTGACAGGTGTGGCATATCAAGAAGCTGATTAAACAGCATTATCATTTCACAGGTGTACCTTGTGCTGGGGACAATAAAAGGCCACTTTAAAATGTGCACAATATAATGCCACAGATGTCTCAGGTTTTGGGGGAGCTTGCAATTGGCATGCTGACTGTAGGAATGACTGTTCATTTATTTACTATAAGCCGTCTCCAACCACGTTTTAGAGAATTTGACAGTACGTCCAACTGGCCTCACAACCGCAGACCACGTGTAACCACGCCAACCCAGGACCTCCACATCCGTCTTCTTCGTCTGAGCCCAGCCACCCGGATAGCTGATAAAACTGTGGGTTTGTACAACTGAGTGTCAATGCAAATAGTCTGGGTAGCCATTTGTTTAAGCTGTTCAGGAGCCTTTTGGTCCGAGACTTCGCACTCCGGGAACCGCTTGCCGTGCGGTAGCAGAGAGAACAAACAGCCTATGACTTGGTTGGCTGGAGTCTTTGACCATTTTTAGGGCCTTCCTGAAAGGAAGCACATCTGTTGATAAGGTGAGGATTGAGATACTGGCCATGTCCAAATACCCATACTAGCGTACTAAATAGTATGCGTAAAAAGACAGTTTTATAGTATGTGACATTTCCGATTGTGAAATCAAATGGGCGATTACGTTGACTGCCAGCGTTCATTCATTTTGGTACAGCTCATCAATGTATCTGATTATTAGTTGTTATCAGCTGTGAGTCAGAAAAGATGAGTGAATTCTACTAGATCAAACGGCAAAATTAGTATGCAGTTTAAGTATGTAGTCCACTAGTATGGGTATTCAGACACGACCACTGTAAGAGCTTTTTCTATTTTTTTTCTATTGTCTCTTAAGGATCCAGAACTTATTTGCATTGCAGTGGTAGAATATGGTCACAGCCAGTGGATGGCTAGTCCAGCTAGTCTCATACAAATTAACCTGAAAATATAAATCAGTGGTCGGCAACAGGCGATTGGTTTTGCCCCCCCCAAAGTTCTTAATAAAGAAATAAAACATTATAATAAACATGTGGGGGGGGCATTTTAGTTTTTGGTAAAAAAAAAACAGGAACTCAGATAAAAATGTGTTTCATTTCGGAAATCTGTTCCTAAGTATTCCCACCAATAAAAAAAAGAGACATGTAATCATGTCTCAATGTAACCAAGGAATGACATTTTTGTTATTTTCAACAACAACAAAAATTATTCGGATTATGTTCTGGCCCCCCGACCATTTGCTCCGACAAAAATCAGGCTGCGGCTGAACCTAGTTGCCTACCCTTGATCTAAATGAATGAACCCCGACCTAAATTACCTTCAGCTCTGTCAAGAAAATGCATTTGAAAGCTTGACACTGCATGAGCGCTAGCAGATATTTGGAGGGAAAACATGGTGCACACAGGGCCACACAGCAAACTACTGCATAATACAACAGGGGGAAAAATGCTAATAAACTTGCTCAATACACACCGATTGAATTTCCTTCAAGGATGGTGTATCATTACTTCCTCTAAACAGAGTGGAGGAAACTATGGTGTCCGTTCAAATATCACAGGAATCGTAGAGAGGTTGGGTTTCTGGGCTTCGACACACTGTGTGTGTTTGTGTTTATGTGTGTGTGTGAGTGCGTGTGACACCCTATCCTGGCAGGGCAACCTAATACCCTGTCATACCTCAGCCAAGTTCCCATAAACCCCAGCCAGCCCAGACCATGGAGCTGAGGCACAATGTCCCTCATGGAACCTGTGAAATCAGATCTCTCTGCTTATTTGTGTATTTATAGAAAACATTCATTGTAAAGGTTTCTGCTTCATCAGGTTATAATGGATTCTTTACAGAAGGCCTCAGTGGTCCGTGCTCGGCTAGATTAGTGGAGTTGGGGCAAAGTGCTCAGTTAGTTTAGAGTATGCTCGTAAAACTGTTATTGCTCATTAGAAAGGTTGGAAAACATTTGAAAACATACTAAAAGAGCATTCTGAAATACAACACCCTACAGTACATGAGTGTCAGCGGCGGTCCGTTTAAGATGAGGGATGATGATGTTTTCTTTAATGAGCATGGCTTTATTTCTATTACAGCATATTGGACGACTGTCAATCATATTCCATTCATCCAGCTCAATGTAACATCAATAGGTTTAGGCTACTACATGATACTACATGTTCCCTATACCCATCATGAGGCTGCTAGAACCTAGCCTATGAACGAAAGTTTACAATGTAGGTGCACAGGTCGAGAGAATTTTGAGGAATCAAGGTGACAGACCAGACAGTGACACATTCAATGCCACCTTGCACACTCTTGCCTGCATCTAGCTGATCTTGGGTGTAATCATTAGTCCACCAGTTGGACAAATTCAGGTATGTTTATCCCCGTTTAAGAAACGTTTGTCAACAAAATCGCCGATATAAATACACCCCTGATCACACGCAAACACAGTTCACTTTCATAGTAGCCACATAAAAACAGCATGAACACCTTGCTCATTGTATATATAATTCTTTCTCGCTACTATCTACACGCTCTCCTCCTCGCTTGTGGACTTCAGTGCACAACACATCAGCTGTCTGTGAGCAAGCGATAAAAACTTTCCAAGCCAAACATATCATGACCGCTAACTGCTACACACAACCTACATCACTGTCACTCATTGCCAACATACTAGAACTAACGTGTTAGTAAACCCGCTCTAATCATGCAGTACAGTCAGAAAGCTTAGCAGTTACACTGACGGCCCCAGTGGCAATAAATGAATAAAACCAAAAGCTTACCTTGACTTGGAAGAGTTCCAGTGTTGCATAGCCATAGCCAGCTATCTAACATAGCATCCCTCTCTGTTTCATAGCCAACTAGCTAACATAGCATCCCTCTCTGTTTCATAGCCAACTAGCTAACATAGCATCCCTCTCTGTTTCATAGCCAGCTATCTAACATAGCATCCCTCTCTGTTTCATAGCCAGCTAGTTAACATAGCATCCCTCTCTGTTTCATAGTCAACTAGTTAACATAGCATCCCTCTCTGTTTCATAGCCAACTAGTTAACATAGCATCCCTCTCTGTTTCATAGCCAACTAGTCAACATAGCATCCCTCTCTGTTTCATAGCCAACTAGCTAACATAGCATCCCTCTCTGTTTCATAGCCAGCTATCTAACATAGCATCCCTCTCTGTTTCATAGCCAGCTAGTTAACATAGCATCCCTCTCTGTTTCATAGTCAACTAGTTAACATAGCATCCCTCTCTGTTTCATAGCCAACTAGCTAACATAGCATCCCTCTCTGTTTCATAGCCAGCTATCTAACATAGCATCCCTCTCTGTTTCATAGCCAGCTAGTTAACATAGCATCCCTCTCTGTTTCATAGTCAACTAGTTAACATAGCATCCCTCTCTGTTTCATAGCCAGCTAGTTAACATAGCATCCCTCTCTGTTTCATAGTCAACTAGTTAACATAGCATCCCTCTCTGTTTCATAGTCAACTAGTTAACATAGCATCCCTCTCTGTTTCATAGCCAACTAGTCAACATAGCATCCCTCTCTGTTTGAGTCGGGTGTTTGAGTAGGTTAAACTAGCTAGCTGTATTCACTAACTAACATAGCATCCCTCTCTGTTTGAGCCAGGTGTTTGAGTAGGTTAAACTAGCTAGCAGTATTCACTAACTAACATAGCATCTCTCTCTGTTTGAGCCAGGTGTTTGAGTTGGTTAAACTAGCTAGCTGTATTCACTAACTAACATAGCATCTCTCTCTGTTTGAGCCGGGTGTTTGAGTAGGTTAAACTAGCTAGCAGTATTCACTAACTAACATAGCATCTCTCTCTGTTTGAGCCAGGTGTTTGAGTAGGTTAAACTAGCTTGCTGTATTCACTAACTAACATAGCATCTCTCTCTGTTTGAGCCGGGTGTTTGAGTAGGTTAAACTAGCTAGCAGTATTCACTAACTAACATAGCATCTCTCTCTGTTTGAGCCAGGTGTTTGAGTAGGCTAATCTAGCTAGCTGTATTCACTAACTAACATAGCATCTCTCTCTGTTTGAGCCGGGTGTTTGAGTAGGTTAAACTAGCTAGCAGTATTCACTAACTAACATAGCATCTCTCTCTGTTTGAGCCAGGTGTTTGAGTAGGCTAAACTAGCTAGCTGTATTCACTAGCTAACATAGCATCTCTCTCTGTTTGAGCCAGGTGTTTGAGTAGGCTAAACTAGCTAGCTGTATTCACTAGCTACGTGAAAGTGAAAGTAAATATATATACAGTACCAGTCAAATGTTTGGACACACCTACTCATTCAAGGGGTTTTCTTTAATTGTACAATTTTCTACATTCTACATAGAATAATAGTGAAGACATCAGAGCTATGAAATAACACATATGGAGTCATGTAGTAACCAAAAAAGTACCCTGGTAACATATTGTATCATCAGTACCATGGTAACATACTGTATCATCAGTACTATGGTAACATACTGTATCATCAGTAACATCACTACAGTATCATCAGTAACATACTGTATCATCAGTGCTTTGGTAACATACTGTATCATCGGTACCATCACTACAGTATCATCAGTAAAACACTATCATCAGTACCATCACTACAGTATCATCAGTACTATGGTAACATACTGTATCATCAGTGCCATCACTACAGTATCATCAGTAACATACTGTATCATCAGTACTATGGTAATATTATGTATCATCAGTACCATCACTACAGTATCATCAGTAACATACTGTATCATCAGTACTATGGTAACATACTGTATCATCAGTACCATCACTACAGTATCATCAGTAAGATACTGTATCATCAGTACCATCACTACAGTAGCATCAGTACTATGGTAACATACTGTATCATCAGTACCATCACTACAGTATAATCAGTACTATGGTAACATACTGTATCATCAGTACCATCACTACAGTATCATCAGTACCATGGTAACATATTGTATCATCAGTACCATGGTAACATACTGTATCATCAGTACTATGGTAACATACTGTATCATCAGTAACATTACTATAGTATCATCAGTAACATACTGTATGATCAGTACCATCACTACAGTATCATCAGTAACATACTGTATCATCAGTGCTTTGGTAACATACTGTATCATCGGTACCATCACTACAGTATCATCAGTAAAACACTATCATCAGTACCATCACTACAGTATCATCAGTACTATGGTAACATACTGTATCATCAGTACCATCACTACAGTATCATCAGTAACATACTGTATCATCAGTGCTTTGGTAACATACTGTATCATCGGTACCATCACTACAGTATCATCAGTAAAACACTATCATCAGTACCATCACTACAGTATCATCAGTACTATGGTAACATACTGAATCATCAGTACCATCACTACAGTATCATCAGTAACATACTGTATCATCAGTACTATGGTACTATTATGTATCATCAGTACCATCACTACAGTATCGTCAGTAACATACTGTATCATCAGTACTATGGTAACATACTGTATCATCAGTACTATGGTAACATACTGTATCATCAGTACCATCACTACAGTATCATCAGTAATATACTGTATCATCAGTACCATCACTACAGTATCATCAGTACTATGGTAACATACTGTATCATCAGTACCATCACTACAGTATCATCAGTAAAATACTGTATCATCAGTACCATCACTACAGTATCATCAGTAACATACTGTATCATCAGTACTATGGTAAAATACTGTATCATCAGTACCATCACTACAGTATCATCAGTAACATACTGTATCATCAGTACTATGGTAACATACTGTATCATCAGTACCATCACTACAGTATAATCAGTACTATGGTAACATACTGTATCATCAGTACTATGGTAACATACTGTATCATCAGTACCATCACTACAGTATCATCAGTAATATACTGTATCATCAGTACCATCACTACAGTATCATCAGTACTATGGTAACATACTGTATCATCAGTACCATCACTACAGTATCATCAGTAAAATACTGTATCATCAGTACCATCACTACAGTATCATCAGTAACATACTGTATCATCAGTACTATGGTAAAATACTGTATCATCAGTACCATCACTACAGTATCATCAGTAAAATACTGTATCATCAGTACCATCACTACAGTATCATCAGTAACATACTGTATCATCAGTACTATGGTAAAATACTGTATCATCAGTACCATCACTACAGTATCATCAGTAACATACTGTATCATCAGTACTATGGTAACATACTGTATCATCAGTACCATCACTACAGTATCATCAGTAAAATACTGTATCATCAGTACCATCACTACAGTATCATCAGTAACATACTGTATCATCAGTACTATGGTAACATACTGTATCATCAGTACCATCACTACAGTATCATCAGTAAGATACTGTATCATCAGTACCATGGTAACCTACTGTATCAGCAGTATTATGGTAACATACTGTATAAGCAGTATTATGGTAACATACTGTATTAGCAGTACTATGGTAACATACTGTATCATCAGTACTATGGTAACATACTGTATCATCAGTATCATGGTAACATACTGTATCATCAGTACTATGGTAACATACTGTATCATCAGTATTATGGTAACATACTGTATCATCAGTATCATGGTAACATACTGTATCATCAGTATTATGGTAACATACTGTATCATCAGTATTATGGTAACATAGTGTATCATCAGTATTATGGTAACATACTGTATCATCAGTATTATGGTAACATACTGTATCATCAGTATTATGGTAACATACTGTATCATCAGTATCATGGTAACATAGTGTATCATCAGTATTATGGTAGATTAAATCATCAACAGCCCATGGCGGATAGAGGTGGTGCTAAGCTAGTTACTGTAAAGGTACCCATCCCATTTAAGATGATCCTTTTCAAAGTGGTTTCTATGGGAATTGTCTTTCAGAAGCCATTGTGATTGCTGTTCTGTTCTACTAGCCTATTTTGTGTTTGGGCATGGCTCAGAGAAGGCCCTTGTGTCCCTTGGCAGCCACCATAGCCCTAAATCCCTCTATGAAAACCTGCCAAGTGCTTATTGATGCTGAAAGGCTCAGATTTCAAAGCCCTGTCCATCTATACAAACAGAATTACACGTGTGGTGGTGTATATAGCAGCGCATTCTAACGCCGCGTGACCCTCATAAAAAGCGGAGTACCCAAAAAGCAGGTGCTCTCTGCAGGCTGCGGCATTTACGATCCGACTGCATCAGAGGTTTTCATTTCACCACAATCCTCATCATGTTGTTGACTGGGTTTCAGACTCGCCCTTCTTCCTAAACCTTTCTTCCTAAGCAGGGGCTGGAAAACCCTCACTGAACATTGACCCAATGACTGTTCCTCCCCCTTTCTTTAACCCCGCCTTGCTTTCCTCTGTTCTCTCTCTCCGAACCTGACATGGTGAGAAATATGGGGCATCTGCAAACGACTCCCGTGTAAAGGCTGCATCCATTTCAGTAACCGTTTCAGTGCGGAGACAGACAGAAATACAGACAGACACACACAGCACTGACACACCACCACAACTCATCTACATCTCAGCCACGCTGTGTGTCAGAAAAACAGATGTTAGCCAAGATGCTCTGCCTCTTTTTCTAAACACCTGGATCGTGCACCAAGAGGGATCAAATCTATTTTCCATTTTGGATGTTTCCAGTCAGACTGATACCAGTCTCACATGATCATATTGACCTGAACAAGACTGTTCTGGCTTGGATACTTTCCTTTGTCCTTTCCAGCAACTATAGTGGATGCGTAACCACTAACCATGCTAGCGCAGTACAGCTCAGCTCAGCGTAACCACTAACCATGCTAGCGCAGTACAGCTCAGCTTGGTTCGGCTCATCTCAGTTCAGCGTAACCACTAACCATGCTAGCGCAGTACAGCTCAGCTCAGTGTAACCACTAACCATGCTAGCGCGGTACAGCTCAGCTCAGCGTAACCACTAACCATGCTAGCGCGGTACAGCTCAGCTCAGCGTAACCACTAACCATGCTAGCGCGGTACAGCTCAGCTCAGCGTAACCACTAACCATGCTAGCGCGGTACAGCTCAGCTCAGCGTAACCACTAACCATGCTAGCGCAGTACAGCTCAGCGTAACCACTAACCATGCTAGCGCGGTACAGCTCAGCTCAGCGTAACCACTAACCATGCTAGCGCAGTACAGCTCAGCTCAGCTCAGCGTAACCACTAACCATGCTAGCGCAGTACAGCTCAGCTCAGCGTAACCACTAACCATGCTAGCGCGGTACAGCTCAGCTCAGCGTAACCACTAACTATGCTGGCGCAGTACAGCTCAGCTCAGCTCAGCATAACCACTAACCATGCTAGCACAGTACAGCTCAGCTCGGTTTAGTTCATCTCAGTTCAGCGTAACCACTAATCATGCTAGCGCAGTACAGCTCAGCTCGGTTCAGCTCATCTCAGCTCCGTAATATGAAAAGGGTATGAGCGTGCTTTCCTCCCCTGTTGTCCCCTGAGTATGGATGACCTTTGACACCTGTCTGTCAGTGAGTTATCTACCAGTGGCGTACCATCTAGTTAACCTGATATCCAGCCACTGTGTTGAGCTCTACCTCCTGTTGTCACGACGACCTGCTTCCATCTTCTATCCCATAATGACCCAGGGTAATTACTTCCCCATGACTGACTGAATGAGACATCTCTGATATGGACTGTAGGGAGCCACAGATAGATAGGGATCTGAAAGTGACAGGAAGGCCAGGTATAGTCCAATTAGGGGCAGGCAACTGACTGAGTGAAGTGTCACGGACAGGCTCCATTTTGGCACAAACATGTTGTTCTTGTTGAACCAGTGTCCAGGGCAAAAGCCTTTTGTCCTACATCACAGTGTCCTACATCACAGTGTCCTTTTGTCCTACATCACAGTGTCCTACATCACAGTGTCCTTTTGTCCTACATCACAGTGTCCTACATCACAGTGTCCTTTTGTCCTACATCACAGTGAATTTACTCCGTCTTGTGCCTTAGGATAGAATCCCAGTGTGTTGAGACTGTTCAAGGGTTCAAATATATATATTAAAAAAAATAGATCGACCGATACACGTGTCCCCAAATCCTTCAATCAGAAAGTGTGTGATCTGCAGGGCTAACACCTGTAGCAGCAGGGAGAGAGCTGTGTGAAACTCTGGAACAAACCAACATGTCAGAGGGGGGTGGAGGCTTCCAAGTTTCCACGCTGGGGGAAAATGGCTGCTGTGCATGTGTGTGTGATGGATAATCAGGCTGTGGGGAGGGTAGAGGGCCGGACAGATCTGACAGGGTCTCTCTCTCTCTCTCTCTCTCTCTCTCTCTCTCTCGCTTCATCTCTCTCTCTCTCAGTTTCTGTTGTGCTGTTTGCTAGCACACCTTCCAAAGTGCCATTGGCATCAAGAAACAGTATCATGCATTAGTGTCATTCTCAAGTGTGTTCTTTTCAACTTGGCTGTTGATGTGATCTGCTAGGCAGGGGTGTGAAGTGGCCTATACAGGCTGGGTCTACGTCCCAAATGGCACCCTATTCACTATATAGTGACCATATAGGTCCTGGTAAAAAGTAGTGCACTACATAGGGAATAGGGTTCCATTTGGGACAGAATTTGGTCTGGGCTGGGCTGTGAGCTGACTATTTACAGCTGGTAGGGCCCTAGAGAGGGTCAGGTGACCTGCTGTTATAGGGTGTCACAGGGACGTGATACTGTTGACAGGTGGCAGGGCTCTGGAGAGGGTCAGGTGACCTGCTGTTATAGGGCACCACAGGGACGTGATACTGCAGACCAATGGGTCCAACTGACCCACTAACATATGAACAGCACAGCTAAAGGGAAGGGATATCCTGGTGTTATGGCAATCAGTCACACACAGTAAGCTTTAGTATGAATGGTTGACAACAAGTCCCCAAGCACAGATTGGCCCCATAGGGAGGCCACTAAATACAGAAGTGTTAATTGCATGCTATTGATGTGTTGTTTGAATATACAGCCCTTTATTTTGAGGTGTCACTGAAATGGATATAATCCCTTCTTGGCACACAGCAATGGGCTGAGCATTGAAATGCCTTGTTTGTCCCTCAGCTCACCAGGGGCCAGTCACTCTGCCCAACTGGAACACACTCATCATCAACATGACTGAGAGGCTTTCTCTCTCTTTCAGATCTCCCACACAACACAGCAGGAACAGTGAGTGATGTCTGGATGCTTCCCCCCCACTCGTTCAGATGGGGATTAAATGCTTGTTATTTTAAGTACACTTAATACTCTTTATGACGTTTCTACGATGCCTCATTTGCACATTGCTCTTACACTCACACATTTCTCCAAAAAAACACAGGGATGGAAATAGGGTTTGAACCACTGCAAGTGATCTCAGGCTGTGAAGATTTAGGAGGAGGATGCCTGCCAACCAATCAATACAGTTTTTTTATTTCTTTACCTACCCATTGTTCACCTAATACCTTTTTTGCACTATTGGTTAGAGTCTGTAAGTAAGCATTTCACTGTAAGTATTCGGCGCACGTGACAAATAAACTTTGATTTGATTTGATTAGTATCTGTGATTGTCCGTGTCTCTATTAAGTAATGACCTCACTTGTAGATATCTAGGCTCCTGCTGCAGTCCTCCATAGACCTAATTGGTCAACCCATGAGGTGGCAGTAGGTAACATAGTGTGAGTCTCAAGTGGCAACCTATTCACTACATAGCGCACTACTTTTGACCAGGACCTATAGGGTGCAGGTCAAAAGCAGTGTACTATATAGGGAATAGGGTGCCACTTGGGGATGCCGCCATAGAGACAACAGAGACAGAGGCAGATAGCTACTGACTGATAAGAGGACAGACAACAACACAGACAGAGAATATGGACCAGTGGATTATCAGTGCAAAACATTAAGATTGTTAAGGAATGTAAGGAGTGGGGCTTTGTTAGTTAATTAGCATAGTTACCATAGTTACAGTAACTGGTGATCCAACCAAGTGGCACAGCACCATAATGTGGACACAAACAGAACCGCAATGTCCTTCTCTGTACTGTAGTTACTTTACAGCTAAAGACGATCTATAGTCGTTTCCTCACACCTCACATCTTCTCTCCTTCTTCACTCAGTGTTTTTATAAGCAGCCGGACATCCCTGCCCCCCTCTCTGCCTTCGCCTCTAATCTCCTTTCATCTCCTCTCTACCTCTCATCTCCTCTCATCTCGAGACAAATGAACTGTGGAAGCCAGCCAGCGTGATCATTAAAATCGTCCCCATTCCTCTCCTGACACTTCACAGGGCTTCACAGGGCTGCAGGACTACAGCTACAGCTAAATTGTCTGAGCAGCACCAAACAGGCAGGAAGACAGACAGACAGACTCACTAAATCACACCGAGACCTGAGGTCACCCAGATAACACCAGTCTGTCCATTCTGTCTCCCAGGGACTAGGGATGTCTTAAATGATGGTCCACTCTGTCTCCCAGGGACTAGGGATGTCTTAAATGGTCCACTCTGTCTCCCAGGGACTAGGGATGTCTTAAATGGTCCACTCTGTCTCCCAGGGACTAGGGATGTCTTAAATGATGGTCCACGCTGTCTCCCAGGGACTAGGGATGTCTTAAATGATGGTCCCCTCTGTCTCCCAGGGACTAGGGATGTCTTAAATGATGGTCCACGCTGTCTCCCAGGGACTAGGGATGTCTTAAATGATGGTCCACGCTGTCTCCCAGGGACTAGGGATGTCTTAAATGATGGTCCCCTCTGTCTCCCAGGGACTAGGGATGTCTTAAATGATGGTCCACGCTGTCTCCCAGGGACAAGGGATGTCTTAAATGATGGTCCACTCTGTCTCCCAGGGACTAGGGATGTCTTAAATGGTCCACTCTGTCTCCCAGGGACTAGGGATGTCTTAAATGGTCCACGCTGTCTCCCAGGGACTAGGGGTGTGTCTTAAATGGCACCCTATTCCATATTTAGTGCACTACTTTGGAACAGCGCCCCCTATATACTATCACCGGGAGGTTCGAATGGAATGATACCACCACAAACTACACTGTAGATATTACATCCCAACATGTATGGCTGGCAACCTTCCCATCACCCTGTGGGGGAGAGTAAACCGTTTCTTCTGTCTGTATTTGTGCCACTCTACAGCGAGGCGCTGTGTGGAGCAGAGAGGCACCCCAGGTTTATTTGGCTTGGCCCAGGAGGAGAAAGTATGTCCAGGCTAGGCTGAGTGGACCAGACACCCCCTGTAACCTGGCCTACTGTCAGAGAGGAAGCCACTGCTGCTGGACATGGGGCGGGCATCCATCAAACCCTGGCTAACGCGCACACACACACACACACACAGGATTTCTCCGTGCTTTACAGTTCTACTGACAAATCTAATATAAGCCTAAGTCTATAATGTAATATAAGCCTAAGTCTATAATGTAATATAAGCCTAAGTCTATAATGTAATATAAGCCTAAGTCTGTAATGTAATATAAGCCTAAGTCTATAATGTAATATAAGCCTAAATCTATAATGTAATATAAGCCTAAGTCTATAAGGTAATATAAGCCTAAATCTATAATGTAATATAAGCCTAAATCTATAATGTAATATAAGCCTAAGTCTATAATGTAATATAAGCCTAAGTCTGTAATGTAATATAAGCCTAAATCTATAATGTAATATAAGCCTAAATCTATAATGTAATATAAGCCTAAGTCTATAATGTAATATAAGCCTAAGTCTGTAATGTAATATAAGCCTAAATCTATAATGTAATATAAGCCTAAGTCTATAATGTAATATAAGCCTAAATCTATAATGTAATATAAGCCTAAGTCTGTAATGTAATATAAGCCTAAGTCTATAATGTAATATAAGCCTAAGTCTATAATGTAATATAAGCCTAAATCTATAATGTAATATAAGCCTAAGTCTGTAATGTAATATAAGCCTAAGTCTGTAATGTAATATAAGCCTAAGTCTATAATGTAATATAAGCCTAAATCTATAATGTAATATAAGCCTAAATCTATAATGTAATATAAGCCTAAATCTATAATGTAATATAAGCCTAAATCTGTAATGTAATATAAGCCTAAATCTATAATGTAATATAAGCCTAAGTCTATAATGTAATATAAGCCTAAGTCTGTAATGTAATATAAGCCTAAGTCTATAATGTAATATAAGCCTAAGTCTATAATGTAATATAAGCCTAAATCTATAATGTAATACAATGTACGTAAGCCAGCTTGATATCAAGTAAGAAAGGAAGACAAGGAATGGAGAACTATTATTGACCTATGAACTTTCACCTTACAGTACAAACACACAGACATAAAACTCATGTTACAGTAAGACCAAGGCTGACCACTAATTCCATCTCTGGGTGATAATGTTACGTTGGGCCTCCTGACCTGTTCATCACTCAGATGTCATATTGGAAGATATCTGCTTCTCCCACAGCTCTCTCTTGATGTTTATACCAGGTCAGTAAGTTAATTGTTCCTTATGTCTTCTACCAAGGGATGCTCTCCTCTCTTCTCCTACACTCCCCATAGCCAAGCAGCCATTCCTCCTCCAGAGAGAGCAGACAAACACAGGGCGGACTCTGGATGAGTCTCAAATGGCACCCTACTCCCTTTATAGTACAATCATTTTGACCAGAGCCGAAGTAGTGCACTAAATAAGGAACAGGGTTCCATTTGGGACGTAGCCAGACTCCCTCCTATGGGGCTCATGTATTTATGAGTCTCACAGCCTGACCACCAGAACTACGTGTTTTCCTTCCCAGAAGGACTTTACGTTGAAAAATGAACATGCTTGGCAAATTAAACAAGCTCTATATCGTCAATGAAAACAGCGGTGCAAAAATACCAGCAAAAAAGGGGGTGAGTGAGAGGAGAAAAAGGGGGTGAGTGAGAGGAGAAAAAGGGGGTGAGTGAGAGGAGAAAAAGGGGGTGAGTGCAGATAACCGCAGAGCTATTTTTGTAGGTAGACATACCTGGTTTTCAGCAAACGTGTCCTTGCAATATAAATCACACTAAGAGATTTTTGAAAAACACCATTGAGAACAAGTCAAGCATCCCATTTGCATGACACTGTCAGGGTGTGGAAGGACTGACGGGGAGAACTACGGGTGGGACACCCTCACGTTCCTTTCTGATAGCGGGGAAAAATGTAGTTCTGGCTCAGAGAACTACAGAGGATCTGTCTGCTGGATGAACGTTGGCAAGAAAGAATGTAAAGATAACTAATGTAAAATGTACCGTGTCAGTAAAATGTATATAGTATGTAAAGTTGGAAGTAGAAGCCTCAGTATTGTTGTCCATTAGTTTACTCCAGTAAGGGGATGGCCGGTAGGATTAGGGGGAAATGTATATAGTATGTAAAGCTGGAAGTAGAAGTCTCAGTATTGTTGTCCATTAGTTTACTCCAGTAAGGGGATGGCCGGTAGGATTAGGGGGAAATGTATATAGTATGTAAAGTTGGAAGTAGAAGCCTCAGTATTGTTGTCCATTAGTTTACTCCAGTAAGGGGAGGGCTGGTAGGATTAGGGGGAAATGTATATAGTATGTAAAGCTGGAAGTAGAAGTCTCAGTATTGTTGTCCATTAGTTTACTCCAGTAAGGGGATGGCCGGTAGGATTAGGGGGAAATGTATATAGTATGTAAAGTTGGAAGTAGAAGCCTCAGTATTGTTGTCCATTAGTTTACTCCAGTAAGGGGAGGGCTGGTAGGATTAGGGGGAAATGTATATAGTATGTAAAGTTGGAAGTAGAAGACTCAGTATTGTTGTCCATTAGTTTACTCCAGTAAGGGGAGGGCTGGTAGGATTAGGGGGAAATGTATATAGTATGTAAAATTGGAAGTAGAAGCCTCAGTATTGTTGTCCATTAGTTTACTCCAATAAGGGGAGGGCTGGTAGGATTAGTGGGAAATGTATATAGTATGTAAAGTTGGAAGTAGAAGCCTCAGTATTGTTGTCCATTAGTTTACTCCAATAAGGGGAGGGCTGGTAGGATTAGGGGGAAATGTATATAGTATGTAAAGCTGGAAGTAGAAGTCTCAGTATTGTTGTCCATTAGTTTACTCCAGTAAGGGAAGGGCCGGTAGGATTAGGGGGAAATGTATATAGTATGTAAAGCTGGAAGTAGAAGTCTCAGTATTGTTGTCCATTAGTTTACTCCAATAAGGGGAGGGCTGGTAGGATTAGGGGGAAATGTATATAGTATGTAAAGCTGGAAGTAGAAGCCTCAGTATTGTTGTCCATTAGTTTACTCCAGTAAGGGGAGGGCTGGTAGGATTAGGGGGAAATGTATATAGTATGTAAAGCTGGAAGTAGAAGCCTCAGTATTGTTGTCCATTAGTTTACTCCAGTAAGGGGAGGGCTGGTAGGATTAGGGGGAAATGTATGTAGTATGTAAAGCTGGAAGTAGAAGCCTCAGTATTGTTGTCCATTAGTTTACTCCAGTAAGGGGAGGGCTGGTAGGATTAGGGGGAAATGTATATAGTATGTAAAGCTGGAAGTAGAAGTCTCAGTATTGTTGTCCATTAGTTTACTCCAGTAAGGGGAGGGCTGGTAGGATTAGGTGGAAATGTATATAGTATGTAAAGCTGGAAGTAGAAGCCTCAGTATTGTTGTCCATTAGTTTACTCCAGTAAGGGGAGGGCTGGTAGGATTAGGTGGAAATGTATATAGTATGTAAAGCTGGAAGTAGAAGCCTCAGTATTGTTGTCCATTAGTTTACTCCAGTAAGGGGAGGGCTGGTAGGATTAGGGGGAAATGTATATAGTATGTAAAGCTGGAAGTAGAAGCCTCAGTATTGTTGTCCATTAGTTTACTCCAGTAAGGGGATGGCCGGTAGGATTAGGGGGAAATGTATATAGTATGTAAAGCTGGAAGTAGAAGCCTCAGTATTGTTGTCCATTAGTTTACTCCAGTAAGGGGAGGGCTGGTAGGATTAGGGGGAAATGTATATAGTATGTAAAGCTGGAAGTAGAAGCCTCAGTATTGTTGTCCATTAGTTTACTCCAATAAGGGGAGGGCTGGTAGGATTAGGGGGAAATGTATATAGTATGTAAAGCTGGAAGTAGAAGTCTCAGTATTGTTGTCCATTAGTTTACTCCAGTAAGGGGATGGCCGGTAGGATTAGGGGGAAATGTATATAGTATGTAAAGCTGGAAGTAGAAGCCTCAGTATTGTTGTCCATTAGTTTACTCCAGTAAGGGGAGGGCTGGTAGGATTAGGGGGAAATGTATATAGTATGTAAAGCTGGAAGTAGAAGCCTCAGTATTGTTGTCCATTAGTTTACTCCAGTAAGGGGATGGCCGGTAGGATTAGGTGGAAATGTATATAGTATGTAAAGCTGGAAGTAGAAGCCTCAGTATTGTTGTCCATTAGTTTACTCCAGTAAGGGGAGGGCTGGTAGGATTAGGGGGAAATGTATATAGTATGTAAAGCTGGAAGTAGAAGCCTCAGTATTGTTGTCCATTAGTTTACTCCAGTAAGGGGAGGGCTGGTAGGATTAGGTGGAAATAATAAAAAAGGAAACACATTTAGAAAACAACTATTATATGGGGGATTGGAAATGATGCAGCAGACAATTACATTGATTGAATCCACAATCTATATGCAATTTTAAAGCTGACCCCCCCCCCCCCCCCCACCAAAATACCAAAGAAAGAAAGAATGTGATGTGTGCTCTCACCTTATTTAGCCAACAGCAGCCATCGCACCAGGAGAACATGGAAAAACACACAGATAAAGGAGTGATTAAGATCCAGAGTTACACAAACAATGTCAACAAAGCATACCACCTCCAGAGAATGATGCTGAAGATGTGCACGGTATGATGACTAACTAACCGCACATACAGGACAACACATTCATATTGGGGAGGTTTAAAGATTTCCATTACAGGGGGCATAAGGCCTCTCAGGGAACACAATAAAGCTCAAATATAAGTACATGTAGAAAACGTAAGTCTAGTTATGGAGAAAGGTTTGATTTGAAGCCTGGCTGGAAAAGTAGTGATATAATTCAACTCTGATCACTGTACTGACTGCATTCATGGTGGAATTGTGGATTTATTTTCAAAGTCTCACACCCCGACCACACAATCTGCTCCAGATTGTCTTGTACGAGCAGGAATAAGTTATGCCCATAAAACTGCCAGCTATGACGAGGAACAGAACAAGCGCTCTGCCCGCCGTGCCTCTGCCTCTTCTCACATCATAACAAACAACATGTCTGATGGCGCTCAGACTTCACACACTCTGATTTACTGACTGTATTATCATATTATCTTTCCCACAGTTATGGTGATGGGAGAACAGTTATACCACTAATGACAAGCAAGTTCCTCAGAGGATTCTGTCTTTCTCTGTCTGAACTAAGCCCTGTGAAGCAACGCGGATGGAGGATCCAGTGTGTGTGTGTGTTTCTTCCAGAGTGATAGAGGTCTCTGGCACCGTTTAAAAGGAAGTGATTGACATTCTGTATGGGAGTAGATCATATCTTACTGAAGGGAAAGAGAGGGAGACATTATTACAGTAAACCAAACATGACAAATGACTTAAATAGTTAGAATGACGACTATAAAGAAAGAAAAATATAACTAAGAAATAAGATCAAACATGGGAGTTGGGCAGGATTACACAGAAGACTGACTCTTGCCATGGGGGGAAAATCTATTTTACTGTTACCTTTAATCTGACTTGATCATAACAGAACCCTAATTCTTATATAGTGCACTCATTTGGACCAGGGCCCATTTGGTGCCAGAGAATATCGGACCATTTGGGACGTAGCCTCTAATATCCTGATACTACTGTCTTTTATCATCACTTGAGTGTATAAAAAGACATTGAGTGTTGGTCTCTGTGCTGTCTGTACCTGCCTGGTAATATTAATGTCTGTGCTGTCTGTACCTGCTGGTAATATTAATGTCTGTGCTGTCTGTACCTGCTGGTAATATTAATGTCTGTGCTGTCTGTACCTGCTGGTAATATTAATGTCTGTGCTGTCTGTACCTGCTGGTAATATTAATGTCTGTGCTGTCTGTACCTGCTGGTAATATGAATGTCTGTGCTGTCTGTACCTGCCTGGTAATATTCATGTCTCTGCTGTCTGTACCTGCTGGTAATATTCATGTCTCTGCTGTCTGTACCTGCTGGTAATATTAATGTCTGTGCTGTCTGTACCTGCTGGTAATATTAATGTCTGTGCTGTCTGTACCTGCTGGTAATATTCATGTCTCTGCTGTCTGTACCTGCTGGTAATATTAATGTCTGTGCTGTCTGTACCTGCCTGGTAATATTCATGTCTGTGCTGTCTGTACCTGCCTTGTAATATTAATGTCTGTGCTGTCTGTACCTGCTGGTAATATTCATGTCTGTGCTGTCTGTACCTGCCTTGTAATATTAATGTCTGTGCTGTCTGTACCTGCCTGGTAATATTCATGTCTGTGCTGTCTGTACCTGCCTTGTAATATTAATGTCTGTGCTGTCTGTACCTGCCTGGTAATAGTAATGTCTGTGCTGTCTGTACCTGCCTGGTAATATTCATGTCTCTGCTGTCTGTGCCTGCCTGGTAATATTCATGTCTCTGCTGTCTGTACCTGCTGGTAATATTCATGTCTGTGGTAATATTCATGTTAATGTGTTGATTACAACCCTGTTCAGCTCTTCTTATCACTGACACCATGTTAATGTGTTGATGACAACCCTGTTCTGCTCTTCTTATCACTGTCACTATGTTAATGTGTTGATGACAACCCTGTTCTGCTCTTCTTATCACTGTCATCATGTTAATGTGTTGATGACAACCCTGTTCTGCTCTTCTTATCACTGTCATCATGTTAATGTGTTGATGACAACCCTGTTCTGCTCTTCTTATCACTGTCACCATGTTAATGTGTTGATGACAACCCTGTTCTGCTCTTCTTATCACTGTCACCATGTTAATGTGTTGATGACAACCCTGTTCTGATCTTCTTATCACTGTCATCATGTTAATGTGTTGATGACAACCCTGTTCTGCTCTTCTTATCACTGTCACTATGTTAATGTGTTGATGACAACCCTGTTCTACTCTTCTATTCACTGTCACCATGTTAATGTGTTGATGACAACCCTGTTCTGCTCTTCTTATCACTGTCACCATGTTAATGTGTTGATGACAACCCTGTTCTGCTCTTCTTATCACTGTCACCATGTTAATGTGTTGATGACAACCCTGTTCTACTCTTCTTATCACTGTCATCATGTTAATGTGTTGATGACAACCCTGTTCTACTCTTCTAGTCACTGTCACCATGTTAATGTGTTGATGACAACCCTGTTCTGCTCTTCTTATCACTGTCACCATGTTAATGTGTTGATGACAACCCTGTTCTACTCTTCTTATCACTGTCATCATGTTAATGTGTTGATTGCAACCCTGTTCTACTCTTCTTATCACTGTCATCATGTTAATGTGTTGATGACAACCCTGTTCTACTCTTCTTATCACTGTCACCATGTTAATGTGTTGATGACAACCCTGTTCTACTCTTCTAGTCACTGTCACCATGTTAATGTGTTGATGACAACCCTGTTCTACTCTTCTAGTCACTGTCACCATGTTAATGTGTTGATGACAACCCTGTTCTACTCTTCTAGTCACTGTCACCATGTTAATGTGTTGATGACAACCCTGTTCTACTCTTCTAGTCACTGTCACCATGTTAATGTGTTGATGACAACCCTGTTCTACTCTTCTTATCACTGTCACCATGTTAATGTGTTGATGACAACCCTGTTCTGCTCTTCTTATCACTGTCACCATGTTAATGTGTTGATGACAACCCTGTTCTGCTCTTCTTATCACTGTCATCATGTTAATGTGTTGATGACAACCCTGTTCTACTCTTCTAGTCACTGTCACCATGTTAATGTGTTGATGACAACCCTGTTCTGCTCTTCTTATCACTGTCACTATGTTAATGTGTTGATGACAACCCTGTTCTGCTCTTCTTATCACTGTCACCATGTTAATGTGTTGATGACAACCCTGTTCTGCTCTTCTTATCACTGTCACTATGTTAATGTGTTGATGACAACCCTGTTCTACTCTTCTTATCACTGTCACCATGTTAATGTGTTGATGACAACCCTGTTCTGCTCTTCTTATCACTGTCACCATGTTAATGTGTTGATGACAACCCCGATCAGCTCTGCTCTTCTCTCACCATGAAGGACAATTAGGAGCTATCTACTGGGTCATCCTCAGCAGGGGAGCCAGTCAATAAGCAACTTCACTGTGTGTGTGTGTGTGTGTGTGTGTGTCTGTGTGTCTGTGTGTGTGTGTGTGTGTGTGTGTGTGCGTGCGGGTGTGTTTAAAAGCATACTTAAATCCACCAAAATCCCCATTCATTGTTCAACTCAATAAATTGTAAAACAAACCACATTTAGCTAAAACATTCCCAGTGAAACAGGCCGTTTCAAATTGCTGCAGTTCCATAGAGGGAATAGCTGATCCCCTCTTAAAGAGGTCGTCACAATATCCAACAAGGCCCCTTTAGACATACATAACTATTAGAGGACGTGGATAATGGACAGACAGGGAGATTTTCTCTCATAGAAATACAGTTGAAGTCGGAAGTTTATATAAACTTAGGTTGGAGTCATTAAAACTTGTTTTTCAACCACTCCACAAACTTCTTGTCAACAAACTATAGTTTTGGGAAGTCGCTTAGGACATCTACTTCGTGCATGACACAAGTAATTTTTCCAACAATTGTTTACATACAGATTATTTCAGTTATAATTCACTGTATCACAATTCCAGTGTGTCAGAAGTTTACATACACTAAGTTGACTGTGCCTTTAAACAGCCTGTGAATTTCCAGAAAATTATATTATATAGAAGCTTCGGGTAGGCTAATTGACATCATTTGAGTCAATTGGAGGTGTACCTGTGGATGTTTTTCAAGGCCGACCTTCAAACTCAGTAATTCTTTGCTTGACATCATGGGAAAATCAAAAGAAATCAGCCAAGATCTTAGAATGCTTTTTTGCTGACCTCCACAAGTCTGGTTCATTCTTGGGAGCAATTTCCAAATGCCTGAAGGTACCACGTTCATCTGTACAAACAATAGTACGCAAGTACAAACACCATGGGATCACACAGCCATCATACCGCTCAGGAAGGAGACGCGTTCTGTCTCCTAGAGATGAATGTACTTTGGTGTGAAAAGATCAAATCAATCCCAGAACCACAGCAAAGGACCTTGTGAAAATGCTGGAGGAAACCGGTACAAAAGTATCTATATCCACAGTAAAACGTGTCCTATATCGACATAACCTGTAATGCCGCTCAGCACGGAAGAAGCCACTGCTCCAAAACATCCATCAAAAAGCCAGACTACGGTTTGCAACTGCACATGGAGCAAAGATCGTACTTTTTGGACAAATGTCCTTTGGTCTGATGAAACAAAAATAGAACTGTTTCGCCATAATGACCATCGTTATGTTTGGAGAATAAAGGCTTGTAAGCCGAAGAACACCATCCCAACCGTGAACCACGGGGTGGCAGCATCATGTTGTGGGGGTGCTTTGCTGCAGGAGAGACTGGTGCACTTCACAAAATAGATGGCTAGATGAGGAAGGAAAATGAGGTGGATATATTGAAGCAACATCTCAAGACATCAGTCAGGAAGTTAAAGCTTGGTCGCAAATGGGTCTTCCAAATGGACAATGACCCCAAACATACTTCCAAAGTTGTGACAAAATGGCTTAAGGACAACAAAGTCAAGGTATTGGAGTAGTCATCACAAAGCCCTGACCTCAATCCTATAGAATTTGTGGAATTTGTGGTCAGAACTGAAAAAGCGTATGCGAGCAAGGAGGCTTACAAACCTGACACAACACCAGCTCTGTCAGGAGGAACGAGCCAAAACTCACCCAACTTAATGTGCGAAGCTTGTGGAAGGCTCCCCGAAACGTTTGACCCAAGTTAAACAATTTAAAGGCAATGCTACCAAATACTAATTGAGTGTATGTTGTGACGGCCCTGAATTTTTCTGAACCGTCTCAGTGCTTCTCCTTCCAATAGGGTGCTTTCCCTTTAATTCCCAATTAAATAGCCAGCATCAGCTGCGCAAAACTGGGGTTGTGATGGAGACGTGATTGAGGATGTGTTCATCCCTCAGTTCTGAAGCTTCTCTATTCCGTTTGTTTTGTTGCTGTTAAACGTGTGTTTTGTAGCCTAATAGAGTTTACCCAGGATCGGAGCCACTCTTTGCGTCCGTGGACTACACCTCTCTGTTCTTCGTGGCCTTTCTCCGCTGGAGATCTGTTGGCGGATTGGATTGTCTGACTGACCGACTGACTACAAACTTTCTGTATACGGTATTTCATTTGTTTTGATGTGATGTATACTGTGATGATTTATGTACTTAGTTGTAGTTGAGGACTTAGTAAGAGTTGATACGCTTTATAGTTGTGTGGTAAAATAATTGTTATATTGATTGTATGATTAATACTGGGTGTACGCTACACTTGTATGAACGGACAAACATAGTGTGACTAAGGTCACTTGAGTTCCCTGAACTTCTTTACCGGGCTGGACTCTTTTTAGGCCCGAGGTACAGGACATTTCTGGAGGAACCAGAACTCATTGTTTTATATTATTATATGTGTGTGTAATCATTTATGTTGGTAATACAACCCACGCAAAATAATACAGTTGTTTTTGAAGTTATTTCCAATGTTTTAAGGGTTTATGAAACATTTATTTCCATCCTGACTTTTACATAAGTCCTTTGTATTGGTGTAGACTTGACGGACCAGATGGGACTCATTCCCTCCCAAAACAAAAGGAGAAACCAATGTTTTCTCTGGTAGGCACAACCTACCTGGCACCCCTATAAATAATAACCTCAAGTCAAAACCGTTACAATGTAAACCTCTGACCCACTGGGAATGTGATGAAAGAAATCAAATTTCACATTCTTAAAATAAAGTGGTGATCCTAACTAACCTAAGACAGGGAATTTTTACTAGGATTAAATGTCAGGAATTGTGAAAGACTGAGTTTAACTGTATTTGGTGAAGGTGTATGTTGTCGTGTCTTTGGCATCATTAAACTGAAGACTGTTAGTTTATCAAATCAACTCTCTGTAATTATTATTACGTGAATAACTAATCAGGTAAATGGAATGAACTAGGATGTCGGGGCACCAAGGAAAATATTCAGATTACAAAGTTAGAATTTTCCTAATATAACTTTCAGATATTTTAACAGCATCCTATATGTATGTTTGGTTGTTTTGGACAGAAGTTATCTGTCCAAAACTTGCTCAGCTTGTTGCCATCTTATGTTCTTCATTCAAATCATCTACAGCATCCTATATGTATCTTGGTCATTTGAAAGATGATGCAGCAACAATAAAAAACAGAAAACGTATGTTTATTTCCTTATATTTTCTTCTACCAGATATATTGTGTTATATTCTCCTACATTCAATTCACATTACCACAACATTCAGAGTGTTTCCTTTCAAATGATACCAAGAATATGCATATCCTTGTCTCTGGGCCTGAGCTACAGGCAGTTAGATTAGGGTATGTCTTTATGCGGAAATTGAGAAGAAGGGGGGGTACCCCAAAGAAGTTCACTAACAAAATAGTCACAGAAATGCACATACAAACAAACAAAGTAGATATGGTTACAAGGAAATTGTCATGTACTGTCATGTTGTGTCTTGTCTCTGTCCTTTCCCTTCACCCTGTCTCCCTCTGCTGGTCGTTGTTAGGTTACCTTTTCTCCCCCGCTTTCCCCCAGCTGTTCCTTGTCTCCTCTTGACTACCTCGTCACCCCTTCTCCCACCTGTTCCCCTTTTCCCTCTGATTAGTCCCCTATATCTCTCTCTGTTTTTGTTCCTGTCCTTGTCGGATTCTTGTTTGTTGTGTTTCATGCCTGAACCAGACTGTCGTCATGTTTGCTGTAACCTTGTCTTGTCCTGTCGGAATCTGCCGGTCCGTCTGAGCCTACCTATGTTTGGTAATTAAAGAGGCTCTGTTTAAGTTAATTCGCTTTTGGGTCCTCATTCACGCACCGTAACAGAAGAATCCGACCAAGAATGGACCCAGCGACTTCGGATCCTCTCCACTCAGCCGTCGGGATCCAGGGAGCGATGCTAGGCAGACACGAGCAGGAAGTGTCTGCTGCTCGACATGCCGTTGAGACCCTGGCCACCCAAGTCTCCAACCTCACAGAACAGGTTCACCATCTCCGCCTCGATCCACCGGCCACTTCCAGGGCTTTCGAATCTCCGGAGCCCAGAATCAATAACCCGCCGTGTTACTCTGGGGAGCCCACTGAATGCCGCTCGTTCCTCACCCAGTGTGATATTGTGTTTTCTCTCCAGCCCAACACTTACTCCAGGAGCACTGCTCGTGTCGCCTACGTCATATCTCTCCTTATTGGACGGGCTCGTGAGTGGGGCACGGCAATCTGGGAGGCAAGGGCTGAGTGTACTAACCAGTATCAGGACTTTAAGGAGGAGATGATACGGGTTTTTGATCGATCTGTTTTTGGGGAGGAGGCTTCCAGGGCCCTGTCTTCCCTATGTCAAGGCAATCGATCCATAACAGACTACTCTATTGAGTTTCGCACTCTTGCTGTCTCCAGTGGCTGGAACGAGCCGGCCTTGCTCGCTCGTCTTCTGGAGGGTCTCCGCGCAGAGGTAAAGGATGAGATTCTCTCCCGGGAGGTTCCTTCCAGCGTGGATTCCTTGATTGAACTCGCTATTCGCATTGAGCGACGGGTTGATCTTCGTCACCGAGCTCGTGGAAAGGAGCTCGCGCTCTCCGTCGCTCCCCTCTCCGCATCACTACCATCTTCTTCTGCCGGCTCGGGTGCTGAGCCCATGCAGCTGGGAGGTATCCGCATCTCGACTAAGGAGAGGGAACGGAGAATCACCAACCGCCTCTGTCTCTATTGCGGTTCCGCTGGTCATTTTGTCACTTCATGTCCAGTAAAAGGCCAGAGCTCGTCAGTAAGCGGAGGGCTACTGGTGAGCGCTACTACTCCTGTCTCTCCTTCAAGATCCTGCACTACCTTGTCGGTCCATCTACGCTGGACCGGTTCGTCAGCTTCCTGCAGTGCCTTAATAGACTCTGGGGCGGAGGGCTGTTTTATGGACGAGACCTGGGCTCGGGAACATGACATTCCTCTCAGACAGTTAAAGGAGCCCACGGCCTTGTTCGCCCTGGATGGTAGTCCTCTCCCCAGGATTCAGCGTGAGACGCTACCTTTAACCCTCACTGTTTCTGGTAATCATAGTGAAACCATTTCTTTTTTAATTTTTCGTTCACCTTTTACACCTGTTGTTTTGGGCCATCCCTGGCTAGTTTGTCATAATCCTTCCATTAATTGGTCTAGTAATTCTATCCTCTCCTGGAACGTCTCTTGTCATGTGAAATGTTTAATGTCTGCTATCCCTCCTGTTTCCTCTGTCTCTTCTTCACAGGAGGAGCCTGGTGATTTGACAGGGGTGCCGGAGGAATATCACGATCTGCGCACGGTGTTCAGTCGGTCCAGGGCCACCTCTCTTCCTCCACACCGGTCGTATGATTGTAGTATTGATCTCCTTCCGGGAACCACCCCCCCCCCGGGGTAGACTATACTCTCTGTCGGCTCCCGAACGTAAGGCTCTCGAAGATTATTTGTCTGTAGCTCTTGACGCCGGTACCATAGTCCCCTCCTCCTCTCCCGCCGGAGCGGGGTTTTTTTTTGTCAAGAAGAAGGACGGGTCTCTGCGCCCCTGCATAGATTATCGAGGGCTGAATGACATAACAGTGAAGAATCGTTATCCGCTTCCTCTTATGTCTTCAGCCTTCGAGATCCTGCAGGGAGCCAGGTTTTTCACTAAGTTGGACCTTCGTAACGCTTACCATCTCGTGCGCATCAGGGAGGGGGACGAGTGGAAGACGGCGTTTAACACTCCGTTAGGGCACTTTGAATACCGGGTCCTTCCTTTCGGCCTCGCTAACGCTCCAGCTGTCTTTCAGGCATTAGTCAATGATGTCCTGAGAGACATGCTGAACATCTTTGTTTTCGTTTACCTTGACGATATCCTGATTTTTTCACCGTCACTCCAGATTCATGTTCAGCACGTTCGACGTGTCCTCCAGCGCCTTTTAGAGAATTGTCTTTTTGTGAAGGCTGAGAAGTGCACTTTTCATGCCTCCTCCGTCACATTTCTCGGTTCTGTTATTTCCGCTGAAGGCATTAAGATGGATCCCGCTAAGGTCCAAGCTGTCATTGATTGGCCCGTCCCTAAGTCACGCGTCGAGCTGCAGCGCTTTCTCGGCTTCGCGAACTTCTATCGTCGTTTCATCCGTAATTTCGGTCAGGTGGCAGCTCCTCTCACAGCCCTTACTTCTGTCAAGACGTGCTTTAAGTGGTCCGTTTCCGCCCAGGGAGCTTTTGATCTCCTCAAGAATCGTTTTACATCCGCTCCTATCCTTGTTACACCTGACGTCTCTAGACAGTTCGTTGTCGAGGTTGACGCGTCAGAGGTGGGCGTGGGAGCCATTCTTTCTCAGCGCTCCCTCTCTGACGACAAGGTCCACCCATGCGCGTATTTTTCTCATCGCCTGTCGCCGTCGGAACGTAACTATGATGTGGGTAACCGCGAACTGCTCGCCATCCGGTTAGCCCTAGGCGAATGGCGACAGTGGTTGGAGGGGGCGACCGTTCCTTTTGTCGTTTGGACTGACCATAGGAACCTTGAGTACATCCGTTCTGCCAAACGACTTAATGCGCGTCAGGCGCGTTGGGCGCTGTTTTTCGCTCGTTTCGAGTTCGTGATTTCTTATCGTCCGGGCTCTAAGAACACCAAGCCTGATGCTTTGTCTCGTCTCTTCAGTTCTTCAGTAGCCTCCACTGACCCCGAGGGGATTCTCCCTGAGGGGCGTGTTGTCGGGTTGACTGTCTGGGGAATTGAGAGGCAGGTAAAACAAGCGCTCACTCACACTCCGTCGCCGCGCGCTTGTCCTAGGAACCTTCTTTTCGTTCCCGTTCCTACTCGTCTGGCCGTTCTTCAGTGGGCTCACTCTGCCAAGTTAGCCGGCCACCCTGGCGTTCGGGGTACGCTTGCTTCCATTCGCCAGCGTTTTTGGTGGCCCACCCGGGAGCATGACACGCGTCGTTTCGTGGCTGCTTGTTCGGTCTGCGCGCAGACTAAGTCCGGTAACTCTCCTCCTGCCGGCCGTCTCAGGCCGCTTCCTATTCCCTCTCGACCGTGGTCTCACATCGCCTTAGATTTTGTCACCGGACTGCCTTCGTCAGCGGGGAAGACTGTTATTCTTACGGTTGTCGATAGGTTCTCTAAGGCGGCTCATTTCATTCCCCTTGCTAAGCTTCCTTCTGCTAAAGAGACGGCACAAATCATCATCGAGAATGTTTTCAGAATTCATGGCCTTCCGTCAGACGTCGTTTCGGACAGAGGTCCGCAATTCACGTCTCAATTTTGGAGGGAGTTTTGCCGTTTGATTGGGGCTTCCGTCAGTCTCTCTTCCGGCTTTCACCCCCAGTCTAACGGTCAAGCAGAACGGGCCAATCAGACTATTGGTCGCATCTTACGCAGTCTTTCTTTTCGCAACCCTGCGTCTTGGTCAGAACAGCTCCCCTGGGCAGAATACGCCCACAACTCGCTTCCTTCGTCTGCGACCGGGCTATCTCCTTTTCAGAGTAGCCTCGGGTACCAGCCTCCGCTGTTCTCATCTCAGTTCGCCGAGTCCAGCGTCCCCTCCGCTCAGGCTTTTGTCCAACGTTGCGAGCGCACCTGGAAGAGGGTCAGGTCTGCACTTTGCCGTTATAGGACGCAGACTGTGAGGGCTGCTAATAAGCGTAGAACTAAGAGTCCTAGATATTGTCGCGGTCAGAGAGTTTGGCTCTCCACTCAGAACCTTCCCCTTAAGACGGCTTCTCGCAAGTTGACCCCGCGGTTCATTGGTCCGTTCCGTATTTCTCGGGTCATTAATCCTGTCGCAGTTCGACTTCTTCTTCCGCGATACCTTCGTCGCGTCCACCCGGTCTTCCATGTCTCCTGCATCAAGCCCGTCCTTCGCGCCCCCGCTCGTCTTCCCCCCCCCCCCCCCATCCTTGTCGAGGGCGCACCCATCTACAGGGTCCGTAGAATTTTGGACATGCGTCCTCGGGGCCGTGGTCACCAGTACCTCGTAGATTGGGAGGGGTACGGTCCTGAGGAGAGGAGTTGGGTTCCCTCTCGGGACGTGCTGGACCGTGCGCTGATCGAGGATTTCCTCCGTTGCCGCCAGGTTTCCTCCTCGAGTGCGCCAGGAGGCGCTCGGTGAGTGGGGGGGTACTGTCATGTACTGTCATGTTGTGTCTTGTCTCTGTCCTTTCCCTTCACCCTGTCTCCCTCTGCTGGTCGTTGTTAGGTTACCTTTTCTCCCCCGCTTTCCCCCAGCTGTTCCTTGTCTCCTTTTGACTACCTCGTCACCCCTTCTCCCACCTGTTCCCCTTTTCCCTCTGATTAGTCCCCTATATCTCTCTCTGTTTTTGTTCCTGTCCTTGTCGGATTCTTGTTTGTTGTGTTTCATGCCTGAACCAGACTGTCGTCATGTTTGCTGTAACCTTGTCTTGTCCTGTCGGAATCTGCCGGTCCGTCTGAGCCTACCTATGTTTGGTAATTAAAGAGGCTCTGTTTAAGTTAATTCGCTTTTGGGTCCTCATTCACGCACCGTAACAGAAATGATAGGGGATGTGTCCTAGTGGGCTAAACCGGTATTTCGGCTTGGTGGACAAAAGGGAAGTGGGTGTAGACTGAGAAAGGCGGGAATTACGAAAATGAATCACTACACACTTGATAATCATATTCATTGAAATGCTAATCCTTTGCACATGAACGCTCACTCATTCGGGAATAATTGCAATCAATATATATATTTACAGTCAGTGTGTCGTCGTGATCTCTGTTGGGATCATCTTGTCTTTCTGTTGGAGAGTTTGTCCGCCCTCGCTCTCTCTTCCGTGGTTAGAATGCATAGTTCAGAGTAACATTCAGCAATGTTGTTATAGAATAGGTGTTTCGGCGGTTGTCGGCCTTCGCATTCAATGGTATAGACTTCCTAGCTGCAGACTAGTAATTAGTATGAAAGATTTTCTCTTATTCTGTCGGTAGCGTAAGTCTCAGAGTTTCAACAACCATTACAACCTTAGCTTATACTCAGGTTTATGGTTTCTCCTCAAACCTTAGCCCTCTTGTTGTAATCGAGGTAAGCTGGTCTGGTCTCAAACCTTAGCCCTCTCGTGGTAATCGAGGTAAGCTGGTCTGGTCTCAAACATTAGCCCTCTCGTGGTAATCGAGGTAAGCTGGCCTGAAGGGAATTCCTCCCAGTGGGGGTTATATTCGTAACAGCAGAAAGTGGCTGTCCCATGATGCCAGATCAATGTCTTTGCTCATGGGGCGGGCCAATGATTTAGTTAAACTCCAAAGGAAATTGGAGGTTCCTTCATTAAACATTTTATAATCACATTACATCATTTCACAAATAGTTTCATCTTTACTCATTCATTTTATACAACAATTAGATGCAAGCCTCACAACTGAGACTCTTGTATAAACAGGGTTATGGTAATGTGGCTGTATTGTCTCTCATGAGTTTCACGAACATTAAACAAAATGGACCGGTCGTAGCTGGATTCTTCCCCGACCGTGTACAAATTCTCCCAAACATGGAAATCGTTCAGGTCTCAAGTTCTGTGATGTGGACGAGGTTCCTTTGTTCTCCTGTGAACTTCACTCCCTCTATACTCTGGACATGAGGAGAGAACTCCTCTAGGAATGTATGACCTGCCTAACAGAGCCTGGGTGTAGGGGGAAGAGAGAGAGGTGGTGTGAGAGAGAGTGGGATGTTGCAGAGAGAGAGACCATGTAAACTTCCGACTTCAATTGTATAACTACCCACCCATCATGGGACATTGACTTGAATGAAAATATCCATTGTAGTTTTCTATTCCTCTCCCCACTACAGAGAGAAGACGAGGGAACATCATCCATACCTGCAGTGCTGGCTCACAGACACACACTGCCCTCGATACCTGACCTTCTTACAGACAGCCTGCTATGAGTTGGTAGAGCATGGCACTTGCAACACCAGGGATGTGAGTTCAATTCACACGGGGGACCAGTACGAATGAACATGACAATGTATGCACTCACTACTGTAAGTCTTTCTGGATAAGAGTGCCTCCAAAATAAATGAATAAATCCAAATAAATAACGTTCCAACCCTAGCTCAATAGACAGGTGTCAAACCTGCTTGGGTAATGGTGCTATAAACATGGTATATGGATTACATAGAGTGGAAGTGTTGGTGAATGAACTGTTTCCACACAGCGCCCGAAAACCCTACAGCACCTTTTTGAAATAATCTACAATACCCTGTATTGAGTTTGGGGGCTGTTCTTTCGGTTCCATAACAACCACATTTCAACAAGCAGTGGTCCTGTACGATCACACCTTAACAAGCTCAGACACCATCAGCCTCACACTTTGGTACCAGAGTTAGAACCATCTGATGTTTTTACATTAAGAAACCCCCTCCAACCCTCCACCGCCCTCCCTCCCTTCCACCTCCCTCCACCACCCTCCTTCCCTCCACCGCCCTCCCTCCCTTCCACCTCCCTCCCTCCACCACCCTCCTTCCCTCCACCACCCTCCCTCCCTTCCACCTCCCTCCCTCCACCACCCTCCTTCCCTCCACCTCCCTCCACCGCCCTCCCTCCCTCCACCTCCATTACCATTACCCCCAAAACCTTTCCTAAGCACCTGGTAGTGGTTAAGATCAATCACAGCACCATGTCAAAACTCCTGAGTACTGCTGACTCTGAGGACGGACGGAGAGGTTGCCTTCATGTCAAAACTCCTGAGTACTGCTGCCTCTGAGGATGGACGGAGAGGTTGCCTTCATGTTAAAACTCCTGAGTACTGCTGCCTCTGAGGACGGACGGAGAGGTTGTCTTCATGTCAAAACTCCTGAGTACTGCTGCCTCTGAGGATGGACGGAGAGGTTGCCTTCATGTTAAAACTCCTGAGTACTGCTGACTCTGAGGACGGACGGAGAGGTTGTCTTCATGTCAAAACTCCTGAGTACTGCTGACTCTGAGGACGGATGGAGAGTACTGCTGCCTCTGAGGATGGACGGAGAGGTTGCCTTCATGTTAAAACTCCTGAGTACTGCTGCCTCTGAGGATGGATGGAGAGGTTGCCTTCATGTTAAAACTCCTGAGTACTGCTGCTTCTGAGGATGGATGGAGAGGTTGCCTTCATGTTAAAACTCCTGAGTACTGCTGCCTCTGAGGACGGACGGAGAGGTTGCCTTCATGTTAAAACTCCTGAGTACTGCTGCCTCTGAGGATGGATGGAGAGGTTGCCTTCATGTTAAAACTCCTGAGTACTGCTGCCTCTGAGGACGGACGGAGAGGTTGCCTTCATGTCAAATGCCACCTTATTCCCTTAAACAGATGTAGGATCTTAATTTCACACCCGGTTGCAGGAAAACTGTTCAACTTGTTGTGTATTTGAGCAAGCAGTTGTGTATTTGAGCAAAAAGGCTTCTGAAGTTTTCACTTTGACATTTAAGACTTGATTTTCCCTAATGAAAAATGTATCAACCCCTACAAAAATGTAAATTAATTATAATCCAAATAATAATTTCCTATTGCTGAAGAATTATTTTCCTGCTGTAGCAAACTGGCTCAAATTAAGATCTTACATCTGTAGGCACATAGGGCACTGGTCAAAAGTAGTGCACAGTATTGAGAATAGGGTACCATGGGACGTATCCTTTGATAACAGTGTTCTTATCAACAACAGACCCAAGAACTGTTGGAACTGGAACCCTCAGCCATGGAACACTTTAGAATAGAACAGTCACAGTCCATACACTTCCCTGACTGAGGAAACACTACTAATAAACACAACACACCTCAATAAACTGTGGACTATGGTGGTGAACAGTGGACTCTGAAGGCCTACAGTACAGTACAGTACAGTACAGGTATAAGACTTCACTGACCCATAACAGTCCTGAAAATAGTATTGAGCCACATTCTCTGGGTGGATTATCGTGCCACTGATGAACAGGAGTCAACAAAGTCTCAACAGACTGGGAGGAGGGAGTGAGATTCCAGTAAATTCCACCACACCTGGTAAGAGTTGTTTTGGTGTTTAACTACTTTAGAGAGGGGTGGGGCAGGGGGTGGGGGTACACTTTCATTCCTTGCCAGATACTATATCAAAGGCATGGATGCATGAAGTCATTTCACTGATTCAGAGTGCATTTCATGGTTGGGTGCCCTTTTTAAACCTCTCATGTTATACCTGCTATATTCTGTCTCCATTCCATCAGTATCATTGACCAGCTACTAGATAATGGCCCAATCAGGAAATAGGTCTGTACTCTCAAAACTGCACCGACTCTATGGGATGCTATGGGTGCTGAAGCACGGTTCTAAACCCTCTAGAGAAGTCCTACAGGTAAAGGGTGAGCTGGGTGATGGAGGGATCTGAGTTTGGCTCTGATCTGGTTCAGGTAAATCTGATGCTGGATGATGGAGGGATCTGAGTTTGTCTCTGATCTGGTGCAGATAAATCTGATGCTGGATGATGGAGGGATCTGAGTTTGGCTCTGATCTGGTGCAGATAAATCTGATGCTGGGTGATGGAGGGATCTGAGTTTGGCTCTGATCTGGTGCAGATAAATCTGATGCTGGGTGATGGAGGGATCTGAGTTTGGCTCTGATCTGGTTCAGATAAATCTGATGCTGGGTGATGGAGGGATCTGAGTTTGGCTCTGATCTGGTTCAGATAAATCTGATGCTGGGTGATGGAGGGATCTGAGTTTGGCTCTGATCTGGTTCAGATAAATCTGATGCTGGGTGATGGAGGGATCTGAGTTTGGCTCTGACCTGGTTCAGATAAATCTGATGCTGGGTGATGGAGGGATCTGAGTTTGGCTCTGATCTGGTTCAGATAAATCTGATGCTGGATGATGGAGGGATCTGAATTTGGCTCTGATCTGGTTCAGATAAATCTGATGCTGGATGATGGAGGGATCTGAGTTTGGCTCTGATCTGGTTCAGATAAATCTGATGCTGGGTGATGGAGGGATCTGAGTTTGTCTCTGATCTGGTTCAGATAAATCTGATGCTGGGTGATGGAGGGATCTGAGTTTGGCTCTGATCTGGTTCAGGTAAATCTGATGCTGGGTGATGGAGGGATCTGAGTTTGGCTCTGATCTGGTTCAGGTAAATCTGATGCTGGGTGATGGAGGGATCTGAATTTGGCTCTGATCTGGTTCAGGTAAATCTGATGCTGGATGATGGAGGGATCTGAGTTTGGCTCTGATCTGGTTCAGATAAATCTGATGCTGGGTGATGGAGGGATCTGAGTTTGTCTCTGATCTGGTTCAGATAAATCTGATGCTGGGTGATGGAGGGATCTGAGTTTGGCTCTGATCTGGTTCAGATAAATCTGATGCTGGGTGATGGAGGGATCTGAGTTTGGCTCTGATCTGGTTCAGATAAATCTGATGCTGGGTGATGGAGGGATCTGTGTCTGGCTCTGATCTGGTTCAGGTAAATCTGATGCTGGGTGATGGAGGGATCTGAGTTTGTCTCTGATCTGGTTCAGATAAATCTGATGCTGGGTGATGGAGGGATCTGTGTCTGGCTCTGATCTGGTTCAGGTAAATCTGATGCTGGGTGATGGAGGGATCTGAGTTTGGCTCTGATCTGGTTCAGATAAATCTGATGCTGGGTGATGGAGGGATCTGAGTTTGTCTCTGATCTGGTTCAGATAAATCTGATGCTGGGTGATGGAGGGATCTGAGTTTGGCTCTGATCTGGTTCAGATAAATCTGATGCTGGGTGATGGAGGGATCTGAGTTTGGCTCTGATCTGGTTCAGATAAATCTGATGCTGGGTGATGGAGGGATCTGTGTCTGGCTCTGATCTGGTTCAGATAAATCTGATGCTGGGTGATGGAGGGATCTGTGTCTGGCTCTGATCTGGTGCAGATAAATCTGATGCTGGGTGATGGAGGGATCTGTGTCTGGCTCTGATCTGGTGCAGATAAATCTGATGCTGGATGATGGAGGGATCTGAGTTTGGCTCTGATCTGGTGCAGATAAATCTGATGCTGGGATCTGAGTTTGGCTCTGATCTGGTTCAGATAAATCTGATGCTGGGTGATGGAGGGATCTGAGTTTGGCTCTGATCTGGTTCAGATAAATCTGATGCTGGGTGATGGAGGGATCTGAGTTTGGCTCTGATCTGGTTCAGATAAATCTGATGCTGGGTGATGGAGGGATCTGAGTTTGGCTCTGATCTGGTTCAGATAAATCTGATGCTGGGTGATGGAGGGATCTGTGTCTGGCTCTGATCTGGTTCAGATAAATCTGATGCTGGGTGATGGAGGGATCTGTGTCTGGCTCTGATCTGGTGCAGATAAATCTGATGCTGGGTGATGGAGGGATCTGTGTCTGGCTCTGATCTGGTTCAGATAAATCTGATGCTGGATGATGGAGGGATCTGAGTTTGGCTCTGATCTGGTGCAGATAAATCTGATGCTGGGATCTGAGTTTGGCTCTGATCTGGTGCAGATAAATCTGATGCTGGGTGATGGACCCAGCTAGCTTCCACAAAGACCTGAAACAGAGAGGACATACTGTGGGATTTAAACAGAGGACGGCATAACCTCCATGTATTCTAAATCTTCCATGATTTAAAAGGAAAAGTAGGGGTTAGATAAGCCAGCCAGAGTACACTGCAGCTAGCGCAATTACAGGCCCACAAATGTCCTCCTCTGTTTGGCGGGCTGTTGGAGGAACGCTTTGATTTGCATACTATTGAACTGGGGAGAGGGGAGGAAGGAGCATATTCAGACTGAAATGAGTCTCAAATGGCAACCTTTTCACTATATAGTGCACTTCTTTTGACCAGGGCCCATAGGGGTCTGATCAAAAGTAGTGCATTATGTAGGGAATAGGGTACCATTTGGGATGCAGCCTGAATGAGTAAAACAAACAGTGAGGCAGGGACGATGGTATCCGCATGGAGGGAGAAATGTTTGTTGACCATGTCAGGCTAATGGAGCTGTGATATTTCATGTGGATACATCCAAGTGGGCTGTTGTTAGGTTCATTTTATTTGATAATGGGGCGTAATGTAAGGCAGGGTTTACATTCTCATGCGCTTATCATTTTGTATCGTAGATTAAAACAGCCTTTTTGTCTTTGTGGTTTAGGAAAATAAATAGAGGGAAAAAACTTGTGAAAGTCTTAGTACAATCTTTGGCATGCTGTCAGATAGAATGACAAATAGTACTGTGCAAAGTCCAAAGTAGTTTTGTTTGAGACAACCAATCAAATGCCTAACATTACCCTCTCTGTGTTGGACTGACAATAGGTTAACATGGCTGCAATGGTTGTTATGTGAGGCATGGCAACATAACTCATGAACAGCCGTTGATTGACAGTCAGTTATCCTCTCAGGAAGGCCCATGTATACAATAACTCTTCTGGTCACCCACAAACTACCACACACTTATCTACAACAATGAGAATCAGAAGGACCTTCAGGGAACCTATGGGAGAATAAGAAAAAGCAAAGCCACGCTGTTTATAAAGTCATCATACGTGTGTTGACAAAAGAGATAATCATCCCTTCTAAATTGAATGGGGAGGGGCATAAAATGTATTATCTAATCACAATGAACCATTTGCTTTACATGACTTTGTGAAATCCATTATGAAATCCACAATCTGTCTATCATCCATCGGCATCTGGTCTCCATTTTGATGAGCTGAACATGGAACTAAGGAGAAGCAGGGTAATATGTGGTTCTCCCCATGGGTAACCAGAGGTTCCTATCTCAGGCTTCATCTTCAAACAGCCACCTCTGACTCCCTCATATCAACAGCTCCTGCAGCCTCCATGCTTAATCAAGAGGTGATTGTCTCCCTAAAGAAAAGACACACTGTCTGGCCTGCAACCTGCAGACAGAGAGAGAAACAGTGCCTTTGGAAAGTATTCAGAACCCTTGACTTTTTACACATTTTGTTACATTACAGCTTTATTCCTAAAAAAAAATTTCCCCCTCATCAATCTACACACAATACCCCATAATGACGGTGACAGGTATCCTAGTGGTTAGAGCGCTGGGCCAGTCACCGAAAGGTTGCTGGATCGAATCCCTGAGTTGACAAGTTAAAAATCTGTCATTCTGCCCCTGAACAAGGCAGTTCCCCAGTAGGCCGTCATTGTAAATAGAATTAGTTTCTTTACTGACTTGCCTAGTTAAATAAAGGTTAAATAAAATAAATAAATAAAACTTATAAAGCAAAAACAGGTTTTTAGAAATGTTTGCTAATTTATTAATACAAAACTGAAATATCACATTTACATAACTATTCAGACCCTTTACTCAGTACTTTGTGTAAGCACCTTTGGCAGCAACTACGGCCGTGTGTCTTTTTGGGTATGACACTACAAGCTTGGCACACCTGTATTTGGGGAGTTTCTGCTATTCTTCTCTGCTGATCCTCTCAGGCTCTGTCAGGTTGGATGAGGAGTGTTGCTTCACAGCTATTTTCAGGTCTTTCCAGAGATGTTCAATCGGGTTCAAGTCCGGGCTCTGGCTGGGCCACTCAAGGACATTCAGAGACGTGTCCCAAAGCCACTCCTGCGTTGTCTTGACTGTGTGCTTAGGGTCATTGTACTGTTGGAAGGTGAAGCTTCGCCCCAGTCTGAGGTCCTGAGCGCTCTGGAGCAGGTTTTCATCAAGGAACTCTCTATACTTTGCTCCGTTCACCTTTCCCTCAATTCTGACAAGCCTCCCAGTCCCTGCCACTGAAAAACATCCACACAATATGATGCTGCCACCACCATGTTTCACCGTAGGGATGGTGCCAGGTTTCCTCCAGATGTGATGCTTGGCTTCTAGGCCAAAGAGTTCAATCTTGGTTTCATCAGACCAGAGAATCTTGTTTCTCATGGTCTGAGAGTCTTTAGATGCCTTTTGGCAAACCGAGCGGGCTGTCATGTGCAATTTACTGAGGAGTGGCTTCCGTCTGGCCACTCTACCATAGAACCCTGATTGGTGGAGTGCTGCAGAGATGGTTGTCCTTCTGGAAGGTTCTCCCATCTCCACAGAGGAACTCTAGAGCTCTCTCAGTGATAAACAAGTTCTTGGTCACCTCCCTGACCAAGACCCTTCTCCCCCGATTGCTCAGTTTGGCCGGGCGGCCAGCTCTGGGAAGAGTCTTGGTGGTTCCAAACTTCTTCCATTTAACAATGATGGAGGCCACTGTGTTCTTGGGGACCTTTTTTGGTACCGTTCCCAAGATCTGTGCCTCTACACAATCCTGTCTCAGAGCTCTACGGACAATTCATCCGACCGCTTGATTTTTTGCTCTGACATGAACTGTCAACTGCGGGATCTTATATAGACAGGTGTACTTATATAGACAGTTGTAAAAACATCTCAATGATGATCAATGGAAACAGGACGCACCTGAGCTCAATATCGAGTCTCATAGCAAAAGGTCTGAATACTTATGTAAATAAGGTATTTATGTTTTTTATTCATTTGCACACATTTCTAAAAACCTGTTTTCGCTTTGTCATTATGGGGTGTTGTGTGTAGATTGCGGAAGATTTTTTACATTTAATCCATTTTAGAATAAGGCTGTAATGTAACAAAATGTGGAAAAAGTCAAGGGGTCTGAATACCTTATGAAGGCACTGTATATTGTAGTTCCGCCAGAAGCACAATCCAACCGCTAGTCATTTGTTAACAGCCAGTCAGACAGCTTCAGAGTCAGACCCCACATCTCACTCTGTTAGCAATAAAGGTTTGAGGAAAACAACTTTGATCCACCCACTAGGGCTACATCCCTATGGGCCCTGATCATAAGCAGTGCACTATATAGGGAATAGGGTGTCATTTTGAACAAATATTGGGGTGCCCGGGATTTCCCCATCAATCATCACCCACTGGGCAGAAACTGGTTGAATCAATGTTGTTTCCACGTCATCCTCATTTCAACCCACAAAATCTATTTGATGACATTGAATCAACGTGGAAAACGAATCGGATTTGTCATCAACATAAGGACGTTTCGTCTTTTTTTCCCCCAACTTTTAACCTAAATCCAATGACATGGTGAATTGTTTTTGTTGATTTCACATTGAATTCACCTTATTTGACAACTTAACCAAATGTAAATCAAAACTAGAGGTTGAACTGACGTCTATGCCCAGTGTGCACTCTCACTCTTGGGTCTGTTTAGAGTGGTGAAGACCCCTCATCTGTCTTGCTGACTCAAAGTACCAGGTCCTATAAAGCCAAAAGTAGAAAGGCTTTTAGAAGCTGCAGTCAAAGGAAGGCCATTGGTCCAGATAGATACTGTATATACTTTCATGAAGTGGTCCTTCATAGTTCTAGAAATTCAGAGGTTCTAGAATAGTCATGTTTAGAAAGGTCAGCCTTTTAAAAAGGGATATGATCTGAAACCCGAGGAGTGTTTGGATGTAACATAATCATCACATGGCATTCCTCATGTTGCTAATTTGAACTTGGTTGGGAGACTCGCTTTAGGGCAGAGGTAGGCAACTAGGTTCAGCTGCGGGTGTTGCCGACGCCTGCTTTAGGGGACCAATGGATGTACAATGCCACCCTGAATTCCAGATACCCCTAGCCCATACTCCTTACACCCCTAAACCCTTACCCCCTGGCACCACTGTAGGGGTGATGATTAGATAAGCAATACAGTATGCAAGCAATTAGAAGAAAATACATCCAATCAGTTTCCATCTCAAATGGCACCCTATTTCCAAAATAGTGAACTATTTTTGACCAAAAGTAGTGCACTAAATAGGGAAAAAGGGTGCAATTTGGGACTCTGATTTGGAATACAGCATAGGTCCCACCCTCTGGAGGCCTCGTCGTCGTATTTTTAACCAGGTCCCATAGGGAGTATATAGGGCAGAGGGTTTTCAGTCCAACCGTCTTCCTGGAGATCTACCGTCCTGTGGGTTTTCAGTCCAATTCTCTTCCTGGAGATCTACCGTCCTGTGGGTTTTCAGTCCAACCTTAATTTAACACACCTGATTCGACTTATTAGCTGCTCAGCAAGACCTTAACTAGCTGAATCAGATATGATAAATTAGGGTTGGACTGAAAACCTACAGGACAGTAGCTCTCCAGAAAGAGGGTTGGGTAGCCCTGATATATGGAATAGGGTGCCATTTGGAATGCACATATAGTCAAAAACTTTCCAAACATTGGCACATTCTGGGCAGCAGACGTCAGGATGGTTTCTACCACATTCTAACTTACTACCTCGACACCAACATGCTTATGTCAACCCCTGATCTTAATGTCATTTTCAGTCGGTTTCATCTTGATGTTAACACAGCTTATGGAACCCACTAAATGCCTATGGCTCTGCATCCTGTGAAACAGGCGCTTATATAAATATGAAAGTAAAACCAGCCTCCCCCGCCGTCCAAGTCAAAATGTGTATATTTGCAGCTGAGTTTGAACACTTTGTGTTTGCATTGCGGAGAGGGAGCCTGCACTTAGCTTGTTGTTTTTAGCCAGCCTTAATGTCTTCCATGTCTTTGTCCCTCTGCTGTGCGTTCTGCCACATCAGTGGGAAGGACTGAGAGGACTGTGTGTGAGTGTGTGTGTGTGTGTGTGTGTGTGTGTGTGTGTGTTTGTGTGTGTGTGTGTGTGTGTGAGTGACTGTCAGCTGACTTCCCAGTCTGTTCGCGGGGCGGACTGGGGCCGGCTGTGACCCCGCTTTGTCACACGAGCCAGGAGGCCTTAGCTGTAAACAGCCAAACCGTGGAAAGCTTCAACGTTTTAATGAATCTATCTTTGTGTCTTTGCGTCGGCCTGTAGTTGTTCCTGTCTCATCCACACAGTTAACCCACATTACCATATTGGCCTTTTTGTTTTTTTACATCGAGTGGCAGTCGAGACAAAATAACTCTGAAACCACAGAGAATTCATAACACAGCGTTACATAACTGGAGTGTGGTGTCCATCCTGGTCAAATATAAGAATAGGAGGTTGAGAGAAAGAGAGAGAGAGAGAGCGGGAGAGAGAGAGAGAGAGAGAGAGAGAAGATATTGGTATGGGTGGAGGTAAGGGTGAGGACAAGCCTGCCTCCCTCACTGAAGTGATCCATATTGGGGTGTTTGACACTGAGGTCAGGCATAGGTCCTCCTGCTCCCCAGTGTTTACTCTGCCTGCCAAGACCAAAGCTGCTACAGGTGACTGCTGTTGGATCCCTCATGCTTACATTACCCCATCTATCACTCTGTTTATTTCCCAAAAGGAGTTTGGGGTTGAGTCTCAAACGGTATCACATTCCCTATGTAGTGCACTACTTTTGACCAGGGCCCAAATGGCTGCATAGGGAATCAAGTACCATTTGAGATGCAGTCCTTTCCTTGATCCAGCCATCCCTGGTGGACCTCAGTGATAGCTGGTCTAGCTTAAGCTAACGTGAATGTGAAGTGTCAACAGTTGTTTTGAGCCATTCATTATTGTATTGTAGAGGGACTGACTGGGAGTCAGATGAGGTCAACTCTATCCAAACACCATTGGTCATTGTTCATTACATTGATTCGCTTCATTTTCAGACTGCTATTATATCATGATGCTTGCAGCAACTATCCCTATTGGAAGGAAGAATAATTCTCTATGTTCTGTGTTTGACAGTAGTCAAGACATCGTATCACACAACACTACATCCCATGACAGACAAATGAATGGGGATGGTAGCCTGAATAGAAATATCACTGGTTCAAACTCAGTTTCTGACCACAGGCTAGAAAACAAATAGACTCATAAAAACACTATTCATTCGGTTCACTGGGCACTTTTCAGACAGAGAGAAAACCAGAGCAGAGATCTCCCAGAGATCCATGTGACTCCAATTTCCTGTGAATGCAGTGTGAGGTCTGTTTTGGGGTCTGTTGTGAGGTCTGTTGTGAGACCTGTTGTGAGGCCTGTTGTGAGGTCTGTTGTGAGTCCTGTTGTGAGTTCTGTTGTGAGTTCTGTTCTAAGGTCTGTTGTGAGGTCTGTTGCGAGGTCTGTTTTGGGGTCTGTTGTGAGTCCTGTTGTGAGTTCTGTTGTGAGTTCTGTTCTAAGGTCTGTTGTGAGGTCTGTTGCGAGGTCTGTTTTGGGGTCTGTTGTGAGGTCTGTTGTGAGGCATGTTGTGAGGTCTGTTTTGGGGCCGGTTGTGGGGTCTGTTGTGAGGTCTGTTTTGGGGCCTGTTGTGAGGTCTGTTGTGAGGTCTGTTGTGAGGTCTGTTGTGAGGCCTGTTGTGAGGTCTGTTGTGAGGTCTGTTGTGAGGTCTGTTGTGAGGTCTGTTTTGGGGCCTGTTGTGAAGTCTGTTGTGAGGTCTGTTATGAGGTCTGTTGTGAGGTCTGTTGTAAGGCCTGTTGTGAGGTCTGTTGTGAGGCCTGTTGTGAGTTCTGTTGTGAGGTCTGTTATGAGGTATGTTGTAAGGTCTGTTGTGAGGTCTGTTGTGAGGTCTGTTGAAATATGGGCTGCAGGGCCTTGGAACATGCGGAGGAGCAGAGCTGGCTGCCAACAGTACCCTTTATCCCGCTCACTCCTCCTCCTCCTCCTCACTGGTGTCCTTGTCTCACAGATGGCATGAGAGCTACAGGTACTCCCTCAGATTTGCTCTGTTGTGAAACACTACTCCTCTGGGACTCCTTCACTACAGGACAGATGTGTTATTGTGTAATGAAATGACATTGACTCTCTCCCATGTTAATTTATCTTTTTTAGTGTCCTCACTCAACTCGTTCTGCCCCTGAACAGGCAGTTAACCCACTGTTCCTAGGCCGTCATTGAAAATAAGAATTTGTTCTTAACTGACTTGTCTAGTTAAATAAAGGTAAATAATAATAAATTTACATTTACATTTGAGTAATTATTCAGACACTGTTACCCATTAGTGCATTCATCTTAAGGGAGCTAGGTGAGACAACATATCAGTCATATCACAGACCAGAATATCATTCTAATGCTTAGAGACAGTAGAGGTTAAGAGAATCCATTGACCTGCCCCTAAAACAGCAGTTTTCTCCATGTGCCTGGGGAAGAATAAAGGTGTATTGTAGTCCTGCTGGCTGTGAGACACCACCATGTGACGAGTCTGACTCACATTCAACACTTGTTTGGTCTTTGTTTTGAGTCGTCAAGGTGTGGAAACCCGATAGCGATATCAGTGAGACACAGGCGCTTTGTATCGCGGCACAGCAGCAATATTAGCGTTGTCCAATTCCAACTGTCGGGAGATTTGCGGTCTTCTCCCACACCTCTCCCAGTTGAGCAGCACATGCACCTCACGTTGACAGGTTGATTGAAAGAAATAACAATGGAGAAAATAAAAGCTTGATTCATTACAGAAGTGTGAGGGTTTAAGCAAACACAACCGTCCATTGATTACTTGCACACATGTTCCATGTGGCTATGACATCACTCAGTCACTAGGTAGACAGAACCCATCTCTGCCGAATTCTTGGCTGCCTTTTCCCCCTCTTTCTTTCCCCCGTCCTCATCAAGCTGTCTTTCACATGGCATTCTGTGGAGGGGGAGCATTCCTCTCATCATCCTTGGGAATCCATTAACCTGCGTTCCCAGCCCAGTATGTGCAACATGTGGACCCTGGAGTGGTGTAGCATAAGTCAGACAACGGCTCACTTGGTTTCATGGCCTCTTCTCTGCATCCCGAATGTCATCACGTTCCCTACATAGTGCACTACTTTTGACCAGCCTCCTCTGGGTCGAAAGTAGTGCTCTATATAGGGAATAGGGTGCCATCTGGGACAGATCCTCTGGATGTGTAAATCTATCACTCAAAGCAGAGGGGTGATTTGCAGTGTAAGCAAAGAACCTGCCCCGACTTGGCAGCTAAAGTACTGAATGGGACTCTGGGAGACAGTCAAGACAGCTAAGGTTCTGTATGGGACTCTGTGAGACAGTCGAGACAGCTAAGGTTCTGTATGGGACTCTGGGAGACAGTCGAGACAGCTAAGGTTCTGTATGGGACTCTGTGAGACAGTCGAGACAGCTAAGGTTCTGTATGGGACTCTGTGAGACAGTCGAGACACCTACAGGTTGCTACAGCATAGCCTTAACTTCAGTATTGCTACAGTTAGCTACAGAATTGCCTTAACTACATCATCCCTACAGTAGCTACAGTTAGCTACAATACAGCCTAAACTACAGCACCGCTACAGTTAGCTACAATACAGCCTAAACTACAGCACCGCTACAGTTAGCTACAGCATAACCTAAACTACAGCACCTCTATGGTAGATACAGTTAGCTACAGCATAGCCTAAACTACAGCACCGCTACAGTTAGCTACAGCATAACCTAAACTACAGCACCTCTATGGTAGATACAGTTAGCTACAGCATAGCCTAAACTACAGCACCACTACAATTAGCTACAGCATAGCCTAAACTACAGCACCTCTATGGTAGATACAGTTAGCTACAGCATAGCCTTAACTACAGCACCGCTACAATTAGCTACAGCATAGCCTAACCTACAGCACTGCTACAGTTAGCTACAGCATAGCCTAAACTACAGCACCGCTACAGTTAGCTACAGCATAGCCTAAACTACAGCACTGCTACAGTTAGCTACAGCATAGCCTAAACTACAGCACTGCTACAGTTAGCTACAGCATAGCCTAAACTACAGCACTGCTACAGTTAGCTACAGCATAGCCTAAACTACAGCACTGCTACAGTTAGCTACAGCATAGCCTAAACTACAGCACCTCTATGGTAGATACAGTTAGCTACAGCATAGCCTTAACTTCAGCACTGCTACAATTAGTTACAGTTAGCTACAGCATAGCCTTAACTTCAGCACTGCTACAGTTAGCTACAGCATAGCCTTAACTTCAGCACTGCTACAGTTAGCTACAGCATAGCCTTAACTACAGCACCTCTATGGTAGATACAGTTAGCTACAGCATAGCCTTAACTACAGCATCGCCACAGTTATCTACAGCATAGCCTAAACTACAGCACTGCTACAGTTAGCTACAGCATAGCCTTAACTACAGCACAGTTACAGTTAGCTACAGCATAGCAAAATCTACAGCATACAGTGCATTCGGAAATACATTTTTTCCTCATCAATCTACACACAATACCCCATAATTAAAAAGTGAAAACAGGCTTGTAGAAATGTTTGCAATTGTATTACAAATAAAAAACAGAAATACCTTAATTACATAAATATTCAGACCCTTTGCTATAAGTCTCAAAAGTGAGCATCCTGTTTCCATTGATCATCCTTGTTTCTACAATTTGTTCTACAACTTGATTGGAGTCCACCTTTGGTAAATTCAATTGATTGGACATGATTTGGAAAGGCACAGACCTGTCTATATAAGGTCCCACAGTTGACAGTGCATGTCTGATCAAAAACCAAGCCATGAGGTCATACAGCTTGGACTGTAGTCTACAAAAGCCTATTCCTGCTCTTTTCCCGCGATTCATCAAACCCATTTGTTGTGTCATCATAGTGGTCTCTGACTTGTGGTCAGACTCGCTCAGGTGGAACAAACTTAAACCTGCGCTTTTTCAATGCTGATTTGAATGCCATTGAGAAAACAGAAAAGTGTCCAAGATTTTTTTCTCACAATTATACTTTCTGAATTTAAAAGTAATACTCAAAAGTAATCATCTAGTTTTTCAAAAGTATCTGTAATCTGATTACAATATTTTTCCTGGTAATGTAACGGATTACAGTGACCTTTTTTTGTAATCCCTTACATGTAACATATGACATCTAATCTGTTACTCCCCAACCCTGATCATAGCCTAAACTACAGTATAGCCTAAACTACAGCACAGCCTAAACTACGGCCTAGCTAAAGAAAAGCTTTAACAGCAGAACTACAGCACAGTCTAAGTTACAGCAGAGCTGTAGCAAGTGTAGGTCCTCTGGAAGATGTGTACTATAATTGGCAATGCTATGCCGTCATTCATCTCAAAATAGAAGCCATAGCCAGAGTGTCCATTAACTGAATCTAATCATAGAATGAATGATAAAAATAATCTCCTTTAGAAAGCTGATGCATTAGCTGAGAGGTTAGAGAAACCAACTGCTATACCCAGAGTGAATGTGGGTTAGATCACAAAATAAACCAGGGTCAGGATTCCTGGATTAGGGCTGAGCTGGGACAAGATGGAGATAGGATATGCTAAATATAAAGTATGTGATGATGCTAATGCTAAAAATATACAGTACTGTGTGTAGGATTATGTCTATAGATGGAAGCATCTATCAGCTAGCTGGTGGAAGTATTTAGAACCAGCTAATGAACAACGTTCCATTTTTACCTCCTGATGCTAATCTATATTTTCCTGAGGACTGATGACGTCACCGTTAATATCCAGGGCATTCTTTCATGCCTATCTTCAAATCATCAAAGCTGAACAGCTGACCTCTCTAGTCACACATACCAAGTGACTGAGGAGATGATGATGATGATGGTAATGATGATGATGATGGTGATGATGGTGGTGATGATTATGATAATGATGGTGATGATGATGGTAATGATGATGATGGTGGTGGTGGTGATGATGATGAAGATGGTAATGATGATGATGGTGGTGAAGATGGTGGTGATGGTGATGATGATGGTGATGATGATGATGATAATGATGGTGATGATGATGATATTGATGGTGATGAAGATGGTAATGATGATGGTAATGATGATGATGGTGGTGATGATGGTAGTGATGATGATGATGATGGTGATGATGATGGTAATGATGATAATGATGGTGATGATGATGATATTGATGGTGATGAAGATGGTAATGATGATGGTAATGATGATGATGGTAGTGATGATGATGATGATGGTGATGATGATGGTGATGAAGATGGTAATGATGATAATGATGGTGATGATGATGATATTGATGGTGATGAAGATGGTAATGATGATGGTAATGATGATGATGGTAGTGATGATGATGATGATGGTGATGATGATGGTGATGAAGATGGTAATGATGATGGTAATGATGATGATGGTGGTCATGACGATGATGATGATAATTAGGCACAAAAGTCTAACCTTTCTTTACCAAACATCCATGCATCACATGATGGTTTGTCTAACAAAAATCATATGAGAAATATTAGTACATTATTCAATTAATTTATTGAATTATTAAATCACTAATATGTTTTAAAATCTGTTTTTCTCTATTGGTAGTGAACATGCGCCACTAACCCCTTTTACTATCAGCTGACCAAGGGAACTATGCCCCAACCATACAACCATCCTCCAATAAGAGCTACCCACACATTCACCGTCTCCAAGTCCAAAATGAGTAAACAATATCGATGAAAAACAAAAACATGGCTATTACAAGATTCTGCACAGAAGAGTAGAGCTCCATCTAATCTTACTGTATTAAACACTAGTCCCTGTTGTATCTTATTCATCTATTTTTGATGCTTTTGGAACCTTCTGTCAACCAAGTGCCAACTGGGGAAATAACCGTGCTGTTTCAGAGTAACAAACATACACAGAAACATGGCCGTGTCTGTCGACTTGCTAATTTGTCATTCTGAACACAACATGAGAGAAGTCTAAAAACCCATCTGATCCATTTACCCAGACCCCCGAGGCTCATTGATCTCCTTACCCAGACCCCCGAGGGTCATTGATCTCTTTACCCAGACCCCAGAGGGTCATTGATCTCTTTACCCAGACCCCCGAGGGTCATTATGACTGGAGATAACCAGTCATAATACCAGGCTGAATGAGATGGATTCCTGCATTAAATGAGTGGGTTACACTTGGCACCCTATTCCCTATACAGTGCACTACATTTGACCAAGGTCCATATAGGGAATTAGGGTTCAATTTGGGACATAGGCTTGGGGCTCTCATCCCCTGAGTCTCATCACAAAACACCCGTCTGTCTCTGGTAAAAACGTCCAGCTTTGAGCAATGAGATCTCATAGCGTTCTTCAATATGGCTTCCGGGAGACAGTTGTTTGGGTTGTTGTTTTGTGTTTGTCCAAACCGTTATTTCAACTACTACAGAAAACTAATCAGGCATCCACAGGATCCATTCAGAGAATTTGTTTATTCACTCCATCTAAAAAATGAATAGGCAGTGCAACAGAGTTGAGGTTTTATGTGTGGATTTCACAGTGATCATTCACTGACATCTCTCTGTCTCTGTCTGTCTGTCTGTCTGTCTCTCTCTCTCTCTGTCTCTGTCTGTCTGTCTGTCTCTCTCTCTCTCTCTTTCTCTTTCTCTTTCTGTCTCTCTTTCTGTCTCTCTCTCTGTCTCTTATCCTCCTCACCCCTCCTGTCTTTCATTTCCATATTTGTCCTCCACTCTTTCTCCCGTGCACTCTCTTCCTTCTACTGTGGTGAAGGCAGCCCAGTCCTGGTCGCTCTTTCCTAACTATAGTAATATACTGAGTCTGAGCCGTCTGGACTGACACTGGACTCCGTGTTAACTTTCCAAAGTTAACACTGGCCAAAGATGTGCAGTCACGGGCAGCCTGCTAGCCGAGGCCCTGCTGAGCCTCCTGCCTGACGTGGATCACAGCTAAAAGAGTCCCAGACAGGTCCCAGATCAGTAGCACAGGACCATAAAAAGATAGACCTACTGTAACTCGACCGGCACCATTAACACAGAGGAGAGAGAGAAGCTGGAGGGCGGAGGCTATAATAATTCACTGATTAAATTGATTAAATCAGGGAACAGTTCAGTGTGTCAACTTGATGCCTCTATCAGGCTGCATTGTGGGACATCACCTTATCCAGGGAAAGACCAGGACAACAGGTGCATTAATTATTATGTGTCCTATAAATAATGCATTACAGTGAATATTGGGTTTCTATGGACACGGGGGGGTGGTGAGCGGACTCACTCAAGCCGTAATGCATACGGATAGAAACCCATAGTGAGAACCACGACTGTGATTCTATTTTCTCAGAAATGTCCCATTATCAATGGAATCTGCGAGCGCAGACAGAGCGAAAACGAATAAGTATGTCATCACATGCCAAGGGAAATGAATCAAGCGTATACTATTGCTATTCCAGTTCCTCGTGTTACCGTAACTCTCCAGTTATAGACCAGCTTCCCTGTGAAGTCACTGTTTCAACCAGACATCCAGGTCTGTGATAAAGTGTCCCACTACTCCTATTCAAAAGGTAAATGGAAGGTTTACAGGAAGGACTTGTACCTGTGAGAGAGGACCCAGGTTGTACAGCAAATTGCACCGTATTCCCTGCACTACTTTCGACCAGAACCCATGGTTAAAAGTAGTGCACTAAATAGGGAATAGGGTGCCATTTGGGATGCAGTCCTAGAGAGCGAAGGCCTGGCAGTGTGCACGGTCACACACTGCATGACGTCTTAGCAGGGGAACATTCCTCCTGCTCTTTCTCTCCCTCCTCTACAGCCATCCTTCTAGTTAGAGGCAGGAGGCATGAACAGTGGCCAAGCGCAGCATGGACAGCGGATGAATGTACAATTGAGCTATTAAAAAATCCCAACCCCAACCAATGCGGAAATGTCACAGACTGAGTATAATAAGTTATTATTTTGCATAGTCTTTCTTTCCAGAACTTTCCACATAAAGAAATGCGTGAAATCTAATGCCACAACGTTGACTTTCTTATTTACAGCAGAATGAAAGAAAAGGAAGTAGAATAATGGGTTCTGATTTGTTTTACCAGCAACATTTCCTACCAGGTTGATCGAAAAATGACATCAAACGTTTAAGGTGCAATATGCAGAAATCGCTCCACCATTTCCTGGTTGCTAATAGTTTGCCTAATTTCAGTTCATGTGATAAAATAAGCAAGTATAGTGTAGATAATCACAATAACAATGACAGATCTAAACTGGTAGACCAAAAAGTTACATATTGCAACTTTAATATAAGTAATAAATACAACCTCTTTCAAACGTTTATTTTTGCTACTTCCCTACCAGCCCACCTCCAACAATGCCCCTCTCTGGACTACTCTAATGGGGAGGTGTGTGACTGTGTAATGACTCTGTAGGAACTGGGTGTAGGCACTGTGTAGTGACTGTGTGTGCAAAATTGTAGTGTGTGTGTGTATGTGTGTGTGTGTGTGTGTGTGTGAAAGAGAGAGACTGTGTAGAGAATTTGTAGTGACTGTGTAGAGACGGTGTAGAGACGGTGTAGTGACTGTGTGTACTGACTGTGTAGTGAATGTGTGTAGTGACTCTGTGTAGTGACTGTGTGTAGTGACTGTGTAGTGACTGTGTATAGTGATGGTGTATAGTGACTGTAGTGACTGTGTAGTGACTCTGTGTAGTCACTGTGTATTGACATGGTAGGGACTGTGTATAGTGACTGTGTAGTGGCTGTGTATTGACTTTGTAGTGACTGTGAATAGTGACTGTGTAGTCACTGTGTATTGACGGTGTAGTGACTGTGTATAGTGACTGTGTGTAGTGACTGTGTAGTGACTGTGTGGTGACTGTGTAGTGACTGTGTATAGTGACTGTGTAGTGACTGTGTGTAGTGACGGTGTGGTGACGGTGTAGTGACTGTGTAGTGACTGTGTAGTGACTGTGTGTAGTGACTGTGTATAGTGACTGTGTAGTCACTGTGTATTGACGTTGTAGGGACTGTGTATAGTGACTGTGTAGTCACTGTGTATTGACGGTGTAGTCACTGTGTGTAGTGACTGTGTAGTGACTGTGTGGTGACTGTGTAGTGACTGTGTGGTGACTGTGTAGTGACTGTGTAGTGACTCTGTGTAGTCACTGTGTATTGACATGGTAGGGACTGTGTATAGTGACTGTGTAGTGACTGTGTATTGACTTTGTAGTGACTGTGTATAGTGACTGTGTGTAGTGACTGTGTATAGTGACTGTGTAGTGACTGTGTAGTGACTCTGTGTAGTGACTGTGTATTGACTTTGTAGGGACTGTGTATAGTGACTGTGTAGTGACTGTGTATTGACTTTGTAGTGACTGTGTATAGTGACTGTGTAGTCACTGTGTATTTTACGGTGTAGTGACTGTGTATAGTGACTGTATAGTGACTGTGTGTAGTGACTGTGTAGTGACTGTGTGGTGACTGTGTAGTGACTGTGTGTAGTGACTGTGTGTAGTGACTGTGTATAGTGACTGTGTGGTGACTGTGTAGTGACTGTGTATAGTGGCTGTGTAGTGACTGTGTGTAGTGACTGTGTAGTGACTGTGTAGTGACTGTGTAGTGACTGTGTGTAGTGACGGTGTAGTGACTGTGTAGTGACTGTGTGTAGTGACTCTGTATAGTGTAGTAATGAATGGTCTTATGGGTGGCAGCTTTCATTTAACATCTATTGATTCTGAAGCAGCATCAGCTTTCTTTCACCTTCAACCTTTTGGCTCAGATGGGAAAGAACAGAGAGACTGAGAGAAAGAACAGAGAGAAAGAAAAGAGAAGAGGAGAAAAGTGAAGAGGAGAGAGTTGAGACAGGCCTCACTGTAGGGGGCATCCCAAATGGCACCCTTATTCCCTTAATGGTGCACTACATTTGACTAGGGCCCTGTGCACTACGTAGGGAATAGGGTGTCATTTGGGATGTATCTAGCTATACAGGAGGTGGGATTGTTCGAGCTCTTCCATAAATCACTCTACGATGACAGGAGGTGGTCCTCCAGTCACTCAGCGCACCCCTCCCTGTGACCCCTGGGGTGACAGCATCTTTCTGGGGGTCAGAGAGAACAAAACGGGGGAACATCCAGCTCCCATACCGCCCCTCTTCCCTCTGCCCACATAGACCCTTTCATCCTATAGCACTATGCTACAGACTCAGCAACTAGAGAGCGAGAGAGAGAGCGAGAGAGAGAGCGAGAGAGAGAGCGAGAGAGAGCGAGAGAGCGAGAGAGAGCGAGAGAGAGAGAGAGAGAGAGAGAGTGAGAGCGAGAGAGAGAGAGAGAGCGAGAGAGAGAGAGAGAGCGAGAGAGAGAGCGAGAGAGAGAGATAGCGAGAGAGAGAGATAGCGAGAGAGAGCGAGAGAGAGAGAGCGAGAGAGATAGCGAGAGAGAGCGAGAGAGAGCGAGAGAGAGAGAGAGAGAGAGAGCCTTGAATGTAAGACAAAAATATTTGTGTTCCAATAAATGTCCAGTTGCCAGGACCACAAATTCCATCTACCCCCAGAGGTACGCGCAATGCCGAAGGGGGTACGCCAACTAAAAATGTGATTCATATTTAAAATATATATATAATGCTTCACATTTTCAAACAGTCCAACGGGGTTATACATTTGGGTGAGGTTTTTTCCTCACCTGATTAACCTTGTTTCACTGCCAAAAATAACATTAAACCATCTAGTGTTCAGAGCAATAACAACAAAATGTAATTAATAATTAACATCCAATCACATTAACAGCTACTCTCTTGCGGTTAACTTTGTTAAAGCAAGGCCCCTGAACTCTCATGTATTTTCTGCTCTATGCAAAGATATGGGCGGCGACCATGTAACGTTTTTACAACATACAGATGTGCGCTGGTTATCAAGGGACAAAGTATTGACACGTTTTTTTGAATTGAGAGACGAGCTTAAAGTTTTCTTTACTGACCATAATTTTCACTTGTCTGACCGCTTGCATGATGATGAGTTTCTCACATGACTGGCCTATCTGGGGGATGTTTTTTCTCGCCTGAATGATCTGAATCTAGGATTACAGGGACTCTCCCCAACTATATTCAATGTGCGGGACAAAACCGAGGCTATGATTAAAGAAGTTGGAGCTCTTCTCTGTCTGCATTAACAAGGACAACACACAGGTCTTTCCATCATTGTATGATTTTTTGTGCAAATGAACTCAAGCTTACAGACAATGTCAAATGTGATATAGTGAAGCACCTCACTAGCATGAAAACTAAATACAGACACAGATTGTGTGTGGAAAATGATTTAAGACTGAGACTCTCTCCAATACAACCCAACATTGCAGAGTTAGGTGCATCCTTTCAAGCACACCTTTCTCATTAACCTGTGGTGAGTTATTCACAATTTTCAATTAACAAATAAGGTTTTATATGTAAGACGGTTCAATAAAGAGCTAAATTATTGATTTATTATTAAATTATTATTTGTGCCCTGGCCTTATAAGAGCTCTTTGTCACTTCCCATGAGCCGGGGAGTGACAAAAACTCACACTCATTCTTATGTTTAATAAATGTATCGTATAGTGTGTAGTGTGTGTGTGGCAGGCTTACAATGATGGCAAAAAACAACATTTGAGAGTGTGCTGACTGACCCTGGTGCTAGAGGGGGGGTACGCAGCCTGAGGTTGAATGTTTGAAGGGGTGCGGGACTATAAAATGTTTGGGAACCACTACCCTAGCTAGAGCACACAAAAACTATACATACCTCGGCTAAACATCAGCGCCACAGGTAACTTCCACAAAGCTGTGAACGATCTGAGAGACAAGGCAAGAAGGGCATTCTATGCCATCAAAAGGAACATAAAATTCAACATACCAATTAGGATCTGGCTAAAAACACTTGAATCAGTTATAGAACCCATTGCCCTTTATGGTTGTAAAGTCGGGGGTCCGCTCACCAACCAAGACTTCACAAAATGGGACAAACACCAAATTGAGACTCTGTATGCAGAATTCTGTAAAAATATCCTCAGTGTAAAACACCAAATAAGGCACGCAGAGCAGAATTAGGCCGATACCCACTAATTATCAAAATCCAGAAAAGAGCCGTTCAATTCTACAACCACTTAAAAGGAAGTGATTCACAAACCTTCCATAACAAAGCCATCACATACTGAGAGATGAACCTGGAGAAGAGTCCCCTAAGCAATCTGGTCCTGGGGCTCTGTTCACAAACACAAACACACCCCACAGAGCCCCAGGACAGCAGCACAATTAGACCCAACCTAATCATGAGAAAACAAAAAGATAATTACTTGACACATTGGAAAGAATGAACAAAAAAACAGAGCAAACTAGAATGCTATTTGGCCCTAAACAGAGAGTACACAGTGGCAGAATACCTGACCACTGTGACTGACCCAAACTTAAGGAAAGCTTTGACTATGTACAGACTCAGTGAGCATAGCCTTGCTATTAAGAAAGGCCGTCGTAGGCAGACCTGGCTCTCAAGAGAAAACAGGCTATGTGCTCACTGCCCACAAAATGAGGTGGAATCTGAGCTGCACTTCCTAACCTTCTGCCCAATGTATGACCATATTAGAGAGACACATTTCCCTCAGATTACACAGATACACAAAGAATTTGTAAAACAAACCCGATTTTGATAAACTCCCATATCTACTGGGTGAAATCCCACAGTGTGCCATCATCCCATATCTACTGGGTGAAATCCCACAGTGTGCCATCATCCCATATCTACTGGGTGAAATCCCACAGTGTGCCATCATCCCATATCTACTGGGTGAAATCCCACAGTGTGCCATCATCCCATATCTACTGGGTGAAATCCCACAGTGTGCCATCATCCCATATCTACTGGGTGAAATACCACAGTGTGCCATCATCCCATATCTACTGGGTGAAATACCACAATGTGCCATCATCCCATATCTACTGGGTGAAATCCCACAATGTGCCATCACAGCAGCAAGATTTGTGACCTGTTGCCACAAGAAAAGGTCAACCAGTGAAGAACAACACCATTGTAAATATAACCCATATTTATGCATATTTATTTTCCCTTTTGTACTTTAACCATTTGTACATCATTATAACACTGTGTATATATATATATATATATATATATATATATATATATATATATATATATATAATATGACATTTGTAATGTCTTTATTGTTTTGGAACTTCTGTATGTGTGATGTTTACTGTTGATTTTTATTGTTTATTTCACTTTTGTTTATTATCTACCTCAGTTGCTTTGGCAATGTTAAGACATGTTTCCCATGCCAATAAAGCCCCTTGAATTGAATTGACAGAGAGAGAGAGAGGCATCAAAGGCAGTAGACTACAGAGACAGCTGTGTGTGTGTGTGTGTGTGTGTGTGTGTGTGTGTGTGTGTGTGTGTGTGTGTGTGTGTGTGTGTGTGTGTGTCAGATAATCCCAGTGAGGCAGCAGCCCAGTGTGGGGTCTCCAGGTGGCCCTCAGGGTGAAGCAGGGTTGACCCCAGTTGACCCGGGCTGTCAGGAGCTCAGATCTCTTCCTGACATTGCAGTAGAGACTGAACACCAGGACAATGTACCATTCCATCATGTAACAGAGCCTCCACACAGCTCAAACAGCCCCTGTATTCCTCCACTTCCTCACAGATCAGTGTCAGGAGGACAAGCACATACAGACAACTGGAAGAACCAAACATGATAACACAGACTGTCACATTGGCAACATACACACCAGAAATGCTGTGTTATTATTTATATGTTCCAATCTACTCATTTGTATTAAAAAGCTACATTAAATGAATAATTGTAATCAATAGTTTTGCAGTTTTAATGACAACTTTAATGACAAATGGACATGGCCTTTTCCTGAAACTGTCATGGTAGCATGCCTCACACCCCAAAAGTATTTGTCATGGCAGACAAGGGCAGGTCTGAAGGCCTTTCTCATAGGGCTGAGACACCCAGACAGGCTGCAGATAGCAGCAGTCATGACAACCCAGCCCAGCAATAGCAGCAGTCATGACTGCTCTTTCTCCCTCTATCTCTCCCTGTCTTTCCTTGTCTCTCTCTGTCAATTTTTTTCAATTCAATTCAAGGGGCTTTATTGGCATGGGAAACGTGTTAACATTGCCAAAGCAAGTGAGTTTGGCCTTTCTAGGGAGTTTTTCCTAGCCACCGTGCTTCTACACCTACATTGCTTGCTGTTTGGGGTTTTAGGCTGGGTTTCTGTACAGCACTTTGATATATCAGCTGATGTACGAAGGGCTATATAAATACATTTGATTTGATTTGATTTGAGGTAGATAATATACAAAAGTCTCTCTTAATGTCTCTCTATCTCTCCCTGTCTCTCTCTCTCTCTCTCTTCCTGTCTATCAATATCTCCCTGACTCTCTCCCTCTCTCTCTCTCTCCCCTTCTCTATCTCTCCCTCTCTCTCTCTCTCTCTCTCTCCCTGTCTATCAATCTCTCCCTGACTCTCTCCCTCTCTCTCTCTGTCTCTGTGTGTCCCTCTCTGCACGGAGGAGGATAGCTCTGACAGCGATAGAGACGCTAACATGGAACGACCCATGACCACCAGCCAACATTTTCACACAGAGAGGAGAGGACAGACCAGGAATGTCATTCAGTGCTGTTGAACAACTATTGTGCTGATTACTCATGAAGTACTGCAGTAAAGCAGTAAATAATGTGGACCATAAATACATGTTGGTGCAATACATCTGTGAAGTTTTGTTCGTCAGTCTTCAGACTCAGATCCTACGGTCTACTGGAGAGAACTGGAACATATGAACATGTGTTCCAGTATGAATGGATGGATCCGGAAGACATTAGCCTGACAGACTGTAGCAGGATGAGCTTTCTGCAGCTGTGTGTCTCAAACACGGTGTGATGTGTCAAAAAGCAACAAGGTCAGAGAGTTTGTCAACATCACAAATACAGACGGTGTAGAAGAGACTGAACTAAAAAGCTTTTAATCAAAGTGTGCATTTCTGTCTTTAGATTGTGTCTCCAACAAACATAGCATTGAGATCGCACGCGCACACACACACACGCACGCACGCACGCACATACACGCACGCACGCACACACCACAAACACACACACACTCACACACACACGCACACACGCACACACACACGCACACACCACAAACACACACACACGCACGCACGCACACACACACACACACCACAAACACACACTCACACGCACACGCACACACACAAACACACCACAAACACACACCAATTCATGCAGTATGTTGTGGTCTATGTGTAATTGAGTGCATTGGCCATATCAAGATGTTTACATGGGACTGTTTTGTTTACATCCTTAATCATGTAGCCTAAATATTTGATTAAAAAAAGCCTGCGTGTGTGTGGATGTGTATACAGGTGTGTGTGTGCATGCACGCTTATTCTGATATGCCATGAGTGCAAGGCAGTGACCCGTTAGAGTGTGTGTGGGCGTGTGTGTGTGTATATGTGTGTGTGGGTTCCCACGTGGCTGTGTGTGTGTGGCATGTCACCACATGGGTAAAGTAAACTGGCCTGGGGTGGCCAATGCCATGCAGAGCAGCAGAAACCAAAACCATCTCCTCCATGATAGCAGCCTGCAGCCCATCAGAACTACTCTCTCTCTCTCTGTCTGTCTGTCTGTATTCGTCTCTCTCTCTCCCTCCCTCTGTTTGTATCCGTCTCTCTCTGTCTGTATCCGTCTCTCTCTCTGTCTGTATCCGTCTCTCTCTCTGTCTCTCTGTCTCTCTGTCTCTCTCTCTCTCTCTCTCTCTCTCTCTGCTACATGAGTGGAATGTTTACAGGGAGTCTAGTGTTAATGTGTAGTTCATCGTGACACAGAACAAAACACTATAAAATGTGCTCTGATGATATCTCACAGAGGTATGCAAATTGTTTATGAAGTAGGCTATATCATTAATGTGTCATGACATGCAATGTTCGCCAAATAAGGTCCCACTATCGATTGATTCATGTCATGGATGACGGCGAATAGGAAATGAAATCTGTTGATTCATAGGAAATTAAATCTGTTGATTCATAGGAAATTAAATCTGTTGATTCATAGGAAATGAAATCTGTTGATTCATAGGAAATGAATGGGAGAACAAGTCTAAGGGGATAACATTTGCTGATGTCATTCTGAGGAAAAACTTCTGAGGTCCAGACACACTGAGATACTCTAACATATCTACAGCTCTAAACACAAAGATTAAAGGCTTTTATCTTAGAAACAAGAGGTTTAAGCAGAACCATTTTCAATGCTTTGTATGTCCTTAGCAGCGATTCCCAAGTGACCACAGAGAAACCAACCACAGTATAATACAATAGATGTGATTTGAATGGCTCAAAACAAAGTCTGACACGTTTACTAAAAGATGGGGATGCTCTTTATTCAGTGAAAACCACTAGAACGATGTAAACACGCCCCGCTTTCATCACCAAGACACTCTGGAACCTCATTGGTTCACACATGATCACTTCTGAGGACTTCAACAGCTGAAGTTTTCACCCCTCTTGAAAGCTCAGACTAAGGAACAGATGATGAGGACAATTCAGACCAGAACTACATGACCTGTTGAGCACCATGGTTGTAGAAAGGGACACAAAACGTTTTTTATGAAGTTTCATACCTTCACACAACATCCACATTCATCTGAATGATTTGCCCTTATTGACATTCCATTTACTGCCAGATAAATGTCTTATGACAGCTGTCAAAAGGTCAATGGGAAGAAAGGTTGTTTTGGTCGACGTAGTTAGGCTTAGGCTGCTTTGTGTTATAATGTAACACGTTTCATGTACTTGAGACCAACACAGAATGTAGTGTTTTGGAGGCTGACGAGGCGAGCCGAAAGCCACTCCACATGGACTTAAACATTTCTCCCACCACTCAATAGCTGGCACCCTGGGTCCTCCAGTAGCCCAGAGCTCAAATAGAGCCGTCCTACCACAATGCCTGGGAGGATTAAATGGTCTCTTGGCCAACGTTCACAGAGGGAACTGGGGGCCTCTCATCTTTATCTATCTGGATCCCCTTTCCTCTCTTTTGAAATGGAACAAAGGTGGCCAAATCTTCTCCCGCTCCGACAACACAGAGTAAACCCCTTCAGAACCACGGGTGAGCTGAGAGGAACGAGGAGAGCTTCTCAACAGGCTTGATCTCATTATTCCATCTGGGTACTTCAATCCACAACATTGATCGGAATGGAGGTGAAAGAAAGTATTTTGGAATCCGGCCTCCCTGGCTTTCATAGACGAACGTTCCCAGAGCCAAGTGAGCACAATACTAGATAACTTAGTTGTCTTGGTAACCTCTAGGGTTTACATTGGAACTGGTGTATAGTACAAGTGGTTCCTTTACCACAAGTGTATATGGTACATTATAAACTGGGAGGTTAAAACCCTGAATGCTGATTGACTGACAGCCCTGGTATATCAGACCGTATACCACAGGTATGACAAAACATTTATTTTTACTGCTCTAATTACATTGGTAACCAGTTTATAATAGCAATAGGGCACCTCGGGGGTTTGTGGTATATCCAGGCTCGCCTTGTTGCGTTGTGCATAAGAACAGCCCTTAGCCGTGGTATATAGGCCATATACCACAACCCCTCCTGCCTTATTGCTTAATATATTATCTTCCTGTGTGATTCTTTGTAGTATTCTGATATCTGTCACAAATTGTCGTTGTTTCTTCGGTGATACTGTCCAGTATTGTCTTTGTGTCTCTGGTGATATTGTCAATATTGTCTTTGTGTCTCTGGTGATACTGTCCAGTATTGTCTTTGTGTCTCTGGTGATACTGTCCAATATTGTCTTTGTGTCTCTGGTGATATTGTCCAATATTGTCTTTGTGTCTCTGGTGATATTGTCCAATATAG